>NC_047046.1:88389045-88485069 GCF_011762595.2 Tursiops truncatus | reverse complement strand
GGGAAAACAATGACACACTGCTAATTTGAGGCGCCATAGATGAGCTTGGAGATAATCACAGAATATGAGGTAAGTCAGAAAGCAAAAGACCTATATCCTATGATATCACTTATAGGCGTTATCTAATAACTAACACAAATGAACATGTTTCCACAGAGAAAGACACTCACAGACTTAGAAATTAAGTATGCTTATCTAAAAGGAAAGGTGGGCAGAATGGATAAATTAAGATTAACGTTACCATACGTATACAAATACATATAATAAACATATATCAAAAAGACGGACCATATAGCAAGGGAGGTCTACGGAACACTGTAATATTTTACATGGGAAGAGGATCTGAACATGAATAGACATATATATTGTACAAATGAACCAGATTGTGTACATCTGGACAAACAATATCTAATCATTACCCCGATTAAATAAATTTTAAAAACCAAGATGTAATGAGACATAAACTTATGGGCGTTCCTCCTGGCACATTCCATTCTAACTTAAAACCTAGGACCACGACTTCCAAAAAGGCTCTGCTGTCCTAGTACCCAGATTTGGGAAAGGACAAATGCTGCCTCCTTGTGGCCGTTTCCCACAACAGCAGCTTTAAACCCAGTGCTAATGGTCACTAAATATTCACCAAACTTGCAGTTCTGTAATGACATCTGCCCTCCAAAAAAATCCTGGGGTCGAATATCCACCAAAAAATTCAAAAGAGGGCAACCTTCCAAGAAGACAGCTTCAAGAGATAGATTGTACTCACACTTGATTTTTAACAGAAAGGAAAAAGGCGTGGAAAATGATGAATTTTAGGAATTTTTAAAGTCATGCAAACCCAAATTACAACAACCTATCAGGTCACAGCAGTCAGATTGGCCATTAGCAAAAATGCTGCAAACTATAAATGCTGAAGGGATTGTGGAGAAGTTCGTACCCTCGGCTCTAAGGGAGACATGGTAAGAGCCACTAATGAAAACACAATGGAGGTGCTTTGAAAAGGTAAACATTGAGCTACTAGTCAATCAGTCATACCCACTGCTGGGACTATCACCTGAGAAAATGAGAATCAAAAAGTCACAAGCTGGCAATCTTGCACTCCAGCAATATTTAATATAGCCAACACTGGAAGCAACGAAAATGTCCCTCAACAGAGCAATGCACCAAGAAGTGGTCCATATACAAAATGGAATATTACTCCGATAAAAATATAAATTAAATTAAAAAAACAAACAAAAGTAAGGAGACATCAGCCTTTGGGGGTTTATCCGGGCACATTCCACTCTAATTTATAACCGAGGAAGACCACCGGCCGGAAGCTCTGTTTCCCTAGTACCAGCATGGGGAACAAAGAAAGGCTGCCGCAATCTGGCCGTTACCTGCAAAAGCAGCTTTAAAGCCTGTGCTAATGGTCACTTCATGTGAACAAGTACTGCAGGGCTGTAAATGAAACCTGCCCTCAAAATGTTTTGAGGGAGGTAATGGCCAATAAATTTCAAAATGTAACACATACTTTAGAAAACACTTTGAAGAGCTAAGCTGTAATCACAGTTTGAAAAATAAAAAGGACATGACTTAAAGCTCAATTTCAAAGGATTATGAGTCATATGCAAATTCAACCACAAAGAGGTATCAGCTCACACCAGTCAGAATATCCATCAGCAAGAAAACTACAAACAATAAATGCTGAAGCCATAAAAAGAAACGAAATTGAGCTATTTGTAATGAGGTGGATAGACCTAGAGTCTGTCATACACAGTGAAGTAAGTCAGAAAGAGAGAGACAAATACCGTATGCTAACACATATACCTGGAATTTAAGGGGAAAAAATGTCATGAAGAACCTAGGGGTAAAACAGGAATAAAGACAGAGACCTACTAGAGAATGGACTTGAGGATATGGGGAGGGGGAAGGGTAAGCTGTGACAAAGGGAGAGAGAGGCATGGACATACATACACTACCAAACGTAAGGTAGATAGCTAGTGGGAAGCAGCAGCATGGCACAGGGAGATCAGCTCGGTGCTTTGTGACCGCCTGGAGGGGAGGGAGGGTGGGAGGGAGGGAGACGCAAGAGGGAAGTGATATGGGAACATATGTATATGTATAACTGATTCATTTTGTTGTAAAGCACAAGCTAGCACACCATTGTAAAGCAATTATACTTCAATAAAGATGTTAAAAATAAATAAATAAATAAATGCTGAAGGTGTTGTGGAGAAATGCATACCCTCAACTTTAAGTGAGATGTAACCTGGAAAGAGCCAATAATGAGCACAGAATCGTGGTGCATTTAAACGGTAAACCCCGAGATACTATATGATACAGGAGGCCCACTCTTGGGCCTATAACATAAGAAGACAGAATTGGAAAGACACAGGCAGGCAAATGTGCAGTGCAGCAGTATTACAATAGCCAAGACATGGAGGCAACCAAAAGTCCATCAAGAGGTGAGTGGACAAAGAAGAACTGGTACATGTACAGATGGAATATTATCTAGGGAAAAAAAATGAAACAATGCCATTTGCAGCACCGTAGATGATTCTAGAGGTAATCAGGCAAATCGTACTAAGTCAGACAGCAAAAGACACATATCCTATAATATCACTTATAGGTGTTAGCTAAAAATTGATACCAATGAAGATATTTCCACAGAGAAAGGCAATCACAGATTCATTAAACAAAGTTAAGGTTCACCAAATGGAAAGGTGTGAGGACTGGATATATTAGGATATTGGGGTTAACATAGATATAGAAACACATGTGAAATATATAATCATCAAAGACCTACGGAATACCAAGAGAAGACTACTCAACATTGTGTCACAAGCTACATGAGAAAACGATCTGAAGAAGTATAGATACATGTATATGTGTAAAAGAACCACATCTTACACACCTAGAACAAACAAAACATTTTAATCAAATTTGCTCTGATAAAAAATAAACATTAAAAAAGAACAAGAAAAAAAGAGAGAAAAAAAGGAAAAAAAAAGAACGAGAAGTAATGAGACATACACTTAAGGGGCTTTTTGCTGGCACGTTGCATTCTAGTTTACAACCAGAACACGACTTCCCTTAAAGCTCTGCCATCACTAATAAAGCAGCTTTATAAGCAATGTTGAAGGTAGCTTAAAAGAATTCTCACTAATTATTGACAGTAACAAGAAAACAAACAAAAGTAAAAATCTCACGGCAAAAAGTATACATAGAGTAAGGGTAGTAGATCAAACACTTATTAAACTTCTGTAAAGAATAAAAGACAACAGTCGTATTTTTTTTTAAAGAGAGGGCCCAAATAAATCAGAACTGAAAGAGATGATGTTACAAGAGCCACCACAGAAATACAAAGTATCCTAAGATACACACAGGGTAACTCAGGGCTCAGACTGGACAGAGCCCACTCTCCCTTCCCCTGTACATGACTTACAGGAGCCTCAGGAACTGAGGAGGGGGTCCTTGAGGAGAGGCACAAGATAGAAGATGTTAGGCATTAACATGACTGCATTCATTTTAAACGTGCCTGAACTACATTCACATGAGATGATTTTGTCCTGTTTGTACATCAGCACCTCTAGTCGGAACTGCAGATCTTTGGCTTCACCACCTCTATGACAGCATTAGCTTCACCTGCTGTGGACCGTCTCCTATAGGATTTCTAGAACCACAAAACATCGAAGCTTCACAGGACCCAGAGTCTGTGCGACTCCACTCAGAGTCTCAACTGCACTCAGAGACTCAGAGTCTCAACAGAGACTCCACTCTTGGAGGACACACACAAAGTAGTGTGCACATCAGGACCCAGGGGAAGGAGCAGTCACCCCGTAGGTGAATGATCATACCTAGCTGCTAGTTTTAGAGGGTCTCCTGCAGAGGTGGGGTGTGGCTGCGGCTCACCATGGGGACAACGACACTGACAGCAGAAGTTCTGGGAAATACTCCTTGGCGTGAACTCTCCCAGAGTCCACCATTAGCCCCACCAAGAGCAAGGTAGGCTCCAGGGCTGGGTCGCTTCAGTCCAAACAACCAACAGGGAGGGAACCCAGCCCCATGCATCAGCAGACAAGCGGATTAAACTTTTTATTAAACTTTTATTTAATCCACAGACAAGCAGATTAAAGCTCTGCCCACCAGAGCAACACCCAGCTCTACCCACCACCAGTCCCTCGCATAAGGAAGCTTGCACAAGCCTCTCAGATAGACTCAATCACTGGAGAGCAGACAGCAGAAGCAAGAAGAACTACAATTCTGCAGCCTGTGGAAGGAAAACCACATTCACAGAAAGATAGAGAAAATGAAAAGGCAGAGGACTTTATACCAGATCAAGGAACAAGATAAATCCTCAGAAAAACAACGAAATGAAGTGGGGATAGGTAACCTTCCAGTAAAAGAATTCAGAATAATGATAGTGAAGATGATCCAAGACCTTAGAAAAATAATGGAGGCAAAGATCGAGAAGATGCAAGAAATGCTTAACAAAGACCTAGAAGAATTAAGGAACAAACACCTAGAAGAATTAAAGAACAAACAGAGATGAACAATACAATAACTGAAATGAAAAATACACTAGAAGGAATCAGTAGCAGAATAACTGTGACAGAAGAACGGATAAGTGACCTGGAAGACAGAAAGGTGGAAATCACTGCCATGGAACAGAATAAAGAAAAAGAATGAAAATAAATGAAGACAACCTAAGAGACTTCTGGGACAACATTAAATGCAACAACATTCGCATTATAGGGGTCCCAGATGGAGAACAGAGAGAGAAAGGACTCGAGAAAATATCTGAAGAGATTATAGTTGAAAACTTCCCTAGCATGGGAAAAGAAATAGCCACCGAAGTCCACGAAGCGCAGAGAGTCCCAGGCAGGATAAACCAAAGGAGAAAAATGCTGAGACACAGTAATCAAATTGAAAAAATTAAAGACAAAGAAAAATTATTGAAAGCAACAAGGGAAAAATGACAAATAACATACAACGGAACTCCCATAAGGTTAACAGCTGATTTCTCAGCAGAAAATCTACAAGCCAGAAGGGAGTGGCATGATAAATTTAACGTGATGAAAGGGAAGAACCTACCACCAAGAGTACTCCACCCAGCAAGTATCTCATTCAGATTTGATGGAGAAATCAAAAGCTTTACAGACAAGCAAAAGCTAAGAGAATTCAGCACCACCAAACCAGCTCTACAACAAATGCTAAAGGAACTTCTCTAAGTGGGAAACACAAGAGAAGAAAAGGACCCACTAAGACAAACCCATAACAATTAAGAAAATAATAATAGGAACATACATATTGATAATTACCTTAAACGTGAATGGATTAAATGCTCCAACCAAATGACACAGGCTCACTGAATGGATACAAAAACAAGACCCATATATATGCTGTCTACAAGAGACCCATTTCAGACCTAGGGACACATACAAACTGAAAGTAAGGGGATGGAAAAATATATTCCATGCAAATGAAAATCAAAAGAAAGCTGGAGTAGCAATACTCATATCAGATAAAATAGATTTTAAAATAAAGAATGTTACAAGAGACAAGGAAGGACACTACATAATGATCAAGGGATCAATCCAAGATATAACAATTATAAATATATATGTACCCAACACAGGAACACCTCAATATATAAGGCAACTGCTAACAGCTATAAAAGAGGAAATCAACAGTAACACAATAATAGCAAGGGACTTTAACACCTCACTTACACCAATGGAGATCATCCAGACAGAAAATTAATAAGGAAACACAAGCTTTAAATGACACAATAGACCAGATAGATTTAATGGATATTTATAGGACATTCCATCCAAAAACAGCAGACTACAAGTTCTTCTCAATGGCACACGGAACATTCTCCGGGATAGATCACATCTTGGGTCACAAATAAAGCCTCAGTAAATTTAAGAAAACTGAAATCATGTCAAGCAGCTGTTCCGACCACAATGCTATGAGATTAGAAATCAATTACAGGGAAAATAACGTAAAAAACAAACACATGGAGGCTAAACAATACGTTTCTAAATAACCAAGAGATCACTGAAGAAATCAAAGAGGAAATCAAAAACTACCTAGAGACAAATGACAACAAAAACACGATGATCCAAAACCTATGGGATGCAGCAAAAACAGTTCTAAGAGGGAAGTTTATAGCAATAAAAGCCTACCTCAAGAAACCAGAAAAATCTCAAATAAACAATCTAACCCTACACCTAAAGGAACTAGAGAACAGAGAACAAAACCCAAAGTTAATAGAAGGAAAGAAATCATAAAGATCAGAGCAGAAATAAATGAAATAAAAACAATAGCAAAGATCAATAAAACTAAAAGCTGGTTCTTTGAGAAGATAAACAAAAATGATAAACCTTTAGCCAGACTCAAGTAAAAGAGGGAGAGGACTCAAATCAATAAAATTAGAAATGAAAAAGGAGAAGTTGTAACAGACACCACAGAAATACAAAGCATCCTAAGAGACCTCTACAAGCAACTCTATGCCAATAAAATGGACAACCTGGAAGAAATGGACAAATTCTTAGAAAGGTATAACCTTCCAAGACTGAACCGGGAAGAAATAGAAAATATGAACAGACCAATCACAGGTAACGAAATTGAAAGTGTGATTAAAAATCTTCCAACAAACAAAAGTCCAGAACTAGATGGCATCAGAGGTGAATTCTATCAAACATTTAGACAAGAGCTAACACCCAATCTTCTCAAACTCTTCAGAACTTTTCAGGGGAAGGAACACTCCCAAACTCATTATATGAGGCCACCATCACCCTGATACCAAAACCAGACAAAGATACTACAGAAAAAGAAAACTAGAGACCAATATCACTGATTAATATAGATGTAAAAATCCTCAACAAAATACTAGGAAACAGAATTGAACAACACATTAAAAGGATCATGCACCATGATCAGGTGGGGTTTATCCCAGGGATGCAAGAATTCTTCAATATACACAAATCAATCAATGTGATACACCATATTAACAAATTGTAGAATAAAAATATGATCATCCCAATAGATGCAGGAAAAGCTTTCGACAAAATTCAACACCCATTTATGATTAAAAGTCTCCAAAAAGTGGGCATAGAGGGAATCTACCTCAACATAATAAAGGCAGTATATGACAAACCCACAGCAAACATCATTCTCAATAGTGAAAAACTAAAAGCATTTCCTCTAAGATCAGGAACAAGACAAGGATGTCCACTCTCACCACTATTACTCAACATAGTTTTGGAAGTCCTAGACACAGTAATCAGAGAAGAAAAAGAAATAAAAGGTATACAAATTGGAAAAGAAGAAGTAAAATTGTCACTGTTTGCAAATGACACGATACTACACATAGTGAATCCTAAAGATGCCACCAGAAAACTACTAGAGCTAATCAATGAATTTGATAAAGTTGCAGGATACAAAATTAATGCAGAGAAATCTCTTGCATTCCTATACACTAACAATGAAAGATCAGAAAGAGAAATTAAGGAAACAATCTCATTCACCATTGCAACAAAAAGAATAAAATACATAAGAATGAACCTACATAAGGAGGTAAAAGACCTGCACTCAGAAAACTATAAGACACTGCTGAAAGAAATCAAAGATGATATAAACAGATGGAGAGATATACCATGTTCTCGGGTTGGAAGAATCAATATTGTGAAAATGACTATACTACCCAAAGCAATCTACAGATTCAATGCAATCCCTATCAAATTACCACTGGCATTTTCTACAGAACTAGAACAAAAAAATCTTAAAATTTGTATGGAGACACAAAAGACCCCGAATAGCCAAAGCAGTCTTGAGGGAAATTAAAAGAGCTGGAGGAATCAGACTTCCTGACTTCAGACTATACTACAAAGCTACATTAATCAAGACTATATGGTACTGGCACAAAAACAGAAATATAGATCAATTGAACAAGATAGAAAGCCCAGAGATAAACCTACGTACCTATGGCTAACTCATCTATGACAAAGGAGGCAAAGATATACAATGAAGAAAAGACAGTTTCTTCAGTAAGTGGTGCTGGGAAAACTGGACAACTACACGTAAAAGAATGAAATTAGAACACTCCATAACACCATACACAAAAATAAACTCAAAATGGATTAGAGATCTAAATGTTAGACCAGACACTATAAAATTATTAGAGGAAAACATAGGCAGAACACTCTATGACATAAATCACAGCAAGATACTTTTTGACCCACCTCCTAGAGAAGTGGAAATAAAAACAAAAATAAACAAATGGGACCTAATGAAACTTCAAAGCTTTTGCACAGCAAAGGAAAACATAAACAAGACCAAACGACAACCCTCAGAATGGGAGAAAATGTTTTCAAATGAAGCAAATGACAAAAGATTAATCTCCAAAATTTACAAGCAGCTCGTGTAGCTCAATATCACAAAAACAAACAACCCAATCCAAAAATGGGCAGAAGACCTAAATAGACATTTCTCCAAAGAAGATATACAGATTGCCAACAAACACATGAAAGGATGCTGAACATCACTAATCATTAGAGAAATGCACATCAAAACTACAGTGAGGTATCACCTCCCAGCAGTCAGAATGGCAATCATCAAAAAATCTACAAACAATAAATGCTGGAGAGGCATTTACTGGAGAAAAGGGAACGCTCTTGCACTGTTGCTGGGAATGTAAATTGCTATAGCCACTAGGGATAACAGTATAGAGGTTCCTTAAAAAACTAAAAATAGAAGTACCATATGACCCAGCAATCCAACTACTGGGCATTTGCCCTGAGAAAACCATAATTCAAAAAGAGTTATATACAACAATGTTCATTGCAGCTCTACTTACAATAGCCAGGACATGGAAGCAACCTAAGTGTCCATCGACAGATGAATGGATAAAGAAGATCTGGCACATATATAAAATGGAATATTACTCGCCATAAAAAGAAACAAAACTGAGTTATTTGTAGTGAGGGGGATGGACTTAGAGTCTGTCCTACACAGTGAAGTAAGTCAGAAAGAGAAAAATAAATACCGTGTGCTAACAGAGATATATGGAATCTAAAGAAAAAAAGTTTATGAAGAACCTAGGGGCAGGACAGGATTAAGGACACAGACATAGAGAAAGGACTTGAGGACACGGTGAGGGGGAAGGGTAAGCTGGGACGAAGTGAGAGAGTGCCATGGACATATATACACTACCAAATGTAACATCGATAGCTACTGGGAAGCAGCCACATAGCACAGGGAGATCAGCTCGGTGCTTTGCGACCACCTAAAGGGGTGGGATATGGAGGGTGGGAGGGAGATGCAAGAGGGAGGGGATATGGTGATATATGTATATGTATAATTGATTCACTTTGTTATACAGCAGAAACTAACACTCCATTGTAAAGCAATTATACTCCAATAAAGGTGTAAAAGGAAAAAAAAAAAGAAAGAAAGAAAGAAAGTCCAGAGATAAACCTATACACCTATGGTCAACTAATCTATGACAAAGTAGGCAAGACTATACAATGGAGAAAAGACAGTGTCTTCAATCAGTGGTGCTGGGAAAAATGGACAGCTACATGTAAAAGAATGAAATTAGAACACCCCCTAACACCATACACAAAAATAAATTCAAAATGGATTAGAGACCTTAATGTAAGACCGGACAGTATAAAACTCTTAGAGGAAAACATAGGAAGAACACTCTAACATAAATCACAGCAAGATCTTTTTTGATCCACCTCCTAGAGTAATGCCATAAAAAAGAAAACTAAACAAATGGGACCTAATGAAACGTAAAAGCTTTTGCAAAGCAATGGAAACTACAAACAAGACAAAAAGACAACCCTCAGAATGGGAGAATATATTTGCAAATGAATCAATGGACAAAGGATTAATCTCCAATATATATAAACAGCTCATGCAGCTGTTAAAAAAACAAACAACCCAATACAAAAATGGGCAGAAGATCTAAATAGACATTTCTTCCAAGAAGACGTAGAGATGGTCAAGGAGCACATGAAAAGCTGCTCTACATCACTAATTATTAGAGAAATGCAAATCAAAACTACAGTGAGGTATCGCCTCACACCTGTTAGAATGGGCACCATCAGAAAGTCTACAAACAACAAATGCTGGAGAGGGTGTGGAGAAAAGGAACCCTCTTCCACGATTGGTGGGAATGTAAATTGATACAGTCACTATGGAGAACAGTATGGAGGTTCCTTAAAAAACTAAAAATAGAATTACCATATGATCCAGCAACCCACTACTGGGCGTATACCCAGAGAAAACCATAAATCAAAAGGACACATTCACCACAATGTTCATTGCAGCACTATTTACAATAGCCAGGTAATGGAAGCAACCTAAATGCCCACAGACAGACGAATGGATAAAGATGTGGTACATATATAAAATGGAATATTACTCAGCCATAAAAAGGAATGAAATTGGGTCATTTGTAGAGACATCGATGGATCTAGAGACTGTCATACAGAGTGAAGTAAGTCAGAAAGAGAAAAACAAATATTGTATATTAATGCATATATGTGGAACCTAGAAAAATGGTACAGATGAACCGGTTTGAAGGGCAGAAATAGAGACACAGATGTAGAGAACAAATGTATGGACACCAAGAGGGGAAAGCCGTGGGGGGTGGCGGTGGGAGGAGTTGGGAGATTGGGATTGACATGTATACATTTATATGTATAAAATAGATAACCAATAAGAACCTGCTGTATAAAAAATAAATAAAATAAAATGAAAAATAAAATTTTTAAAAAAACGGAAAAAAGTTATTCCCTTCACATACATGTATTTATATGAATGAATTATTTCCATGCTTATATCTATCAGTACAAAAAAGAGGAATAAAACCTACCTTGAACCAAAAAAGAAAGAAAAAAACAGAACCCACCAGTTATACAGATGAAAACCCTATCAGGGCACTTGCTCCAGTGGTAGACAATTCTGAAGTTGGTCAGAGGTGGGGAATCGTCTCGCATGCAGCCAGCAGCCCCCCCGCAAGGAGTGTCCTCATTGCAAGCCTGGGGGACCGTGCCGAGGCGTCTGTGAGTAAACGTGAGCTGAGCCCCAGGCCAGCTGCTGCTGAACTGTTCCCACCCTTCCCAGGTAAAACACCTGAATATGTACAAGGACTTGAAAGCCTAGAGGAAGGGCCGTGGAGCCACACCAGCGACAGCACACCGGCCGGCTTGGTGCCTGCAGGCCAGCCAGGATGGTCCTGGCCCCGGGCGCTCTTCTGGAAGCTTTCCATTTCCCTGCCTGAGGCACCCCTCCTGTCCCGGCCCCCACTGCTTTTTTCCTTCCTCACCTCTGCCCGGGGAGAAATTCCAGCGACAGTTACGGGTGACACATCCTCTTCTTCAGCAGGTAGCAGCTTGGCAACTCCTGCAGAAAGTCCAGCAGAGCCCACTCACACCAGGCCACCCACAAAGCCGTGGACCCTCACTCCCACCCACCAGCCCAGCCCCGACACTGCTGACGGGGCAGAGAATATGGCGTCAGGCACAGCTGCAGGGGCTCTTGCTGCCTGGAGCGGTGTTTATATTGACCTTAATCCAGGCACACCTGAGGAGGGCTGGCCGGCACGGTAAGGCTGCCCAGGTCAGCCAATCGTCACCCCTCAGGGGTTCACAGTTGCAGAAAATGGACCTTGCTGAACCGGCCAGGTCCAAGGAACAGGTGTGGGCTCCTGCGAGTCAGGATAGACAAGGGGCTGCAGCTCTGGCTTGTTTTCTAATCATTTTATCTGGCCCGTGAGTGGGAGACAACTTCAAGAAGACCCTCTCCTAATGAGAGGAACCCAGGAGTCAGGGAGAGGAGGGGTGGTGGGTGGAGACAGAGGCCTGGTGCCCCGGCTGCAGTGGAAGCCTCTGGAAGACCAGGAGGAAGGAGGCCACACAGAGTGAAGCCCAGGGTCACAGACGTGTCCCGGAGCTGCTGTTTGTTAGTTCAGGTCCTGCTCTGAGGTGCTCTGTGTCAGCTCTCACCGACAGGTGGGCTGGGGGTGCTCTGCAATGAGGGCTACGTGCACGGTTCCTGTGTGTCCAGCCCTGCCAGGGTACCTGCCCAGGGGGGCTCCGTATCCTGGGAGGGGCCGGACCACGAGAGCCCCGTGGGCTGCTGGGTTCCTGCCCAGGTGAGCTCCGTACCCTGCGAGGGGCCTGACCACGAGAGCCCCGTGTTCTGGGAGGGGGAGGTGTGTATGAGCGTCCTCTCTGTACAGCCGGCACAGAGTTGCTTAGCAACTTCCCTGTGGGCAGTGCTGGGATGAAATGAGAACCGGGAGATGCCACGGGCCCCCTGAACCCCTGTCCATCTAGAGTGATGAGGTCAGTAGGCAGGTGCTGGCCACTGTGCTGCATGAGGGAGGCCCCACGGGTACCTCTTGTGTCTTCCACCTGACACCACGGAGGCTTCCCCAGGACAGAGCAGACAGCCTGTCTGGGGCAGGTGGGAGCTCCTGGTGACGCTGCAGGGGACATGAGAGGGACAGACCAGGCAGGAGGGGGTGGGAGCCCAGGCAGAGCCATGGGGCTCGGGGCCGAGGGGGCCTTTCTGGGTCTGAGCTGAGAGTGGACGTGCAGGTGGTGAGTGTGATCCAGGAAAGCTGCCCTGGTGACGTGAGGCTGATCCTGCTTCAGAGTGACAAGCCTTCCGGGTGATCCCAGAACAGGACAGTGAGACGGATCCTGTTAGAAGAAGGTAAGTGAATCCCCCCAAAAGGAGGCTCTGTGAGCTGGCCCCGGGAGGGGGTGAAGGGAACAGGCGTGGAAGCTGCGGGGAGTGGGCAGCCCCCCTGGGCGGGCGGCGGGTGCAGACCCCACTCCGTGTCCCACAGCTGTGCTTCCGGCTGGATTACTTGGCTTCTCGGAGCCTCAGCTTCCTGGTCTGCTTGTGGGGTGATGGTAGCATGGACTGACTAGTAATTTGCTCAGAACAGGGTAGGAACGGGTCTAGTGGAAATTCCACAGAACACCGTCAGTATGGGAATCGCAGGCCCTGTTTCCCGCAGGTCTGTCTTCAGGATCGGGAGAGCAAATCCAAGCAGACTTGCAGCAGAGCCTGGGGACGGGCTCCGTTTGGTGGGTCCCCCTGTTTCCTGAGTCTCGGAAGGAGCAGCTCCAGCGGGCAGTGGCAGGTTCACCCTACACCTGGGAGCATCCAGACCTCTAGGCCCAGCAGCCCCGAGCCCTGTGTCTGGGCCCCCGGGAGGAAGGCGGGACAGGCCGGCGTCCTCCTCGGCCCTCTTCCTGCTCAGAACATTCCGGGTCCAGGCCGTCATTAGGGATGGGGGTGTCCCATGTGGGAACAGGACACAGAGCAGCTTGTGCATGTGGACGTCCACACCGGGAATGTGGGTCGGTGGGACGCGGGCACCGGGAGGGGCAGGCGGTGGGCCTGAGGAAGCAGGGCGGGGCCGGGGTTGCTGGGGGGGGGGGGGGGGGCGGGCAAGCTTCGCCTGTGCCGGGGTCTCAGACCCCACGGGGCTTCCCTCCCCTGTTCACTGGGCAGGAGGGGCCGAGCAGCGTTGGTGGAGGGACCCCTCGTGTCCCCAGGCCCTGGCAGCATCAGCCCTCCAGGCTCTGGGTCGGGGAGCCTGAGGGGTGCAGGCCCAGCTGTGCCCACAGGGAGGCCTGGAGGGGTCGGGAGGGAAGCACGGGTGTGGTCTCGCCTGTGCGGAGGCTCCTGAGCCACTGTCCAGTGGGAGCCCTCACCTCGCACGTGGGTTTCAAGTCCACGGCTCAGATCACCTTCTAGCCGCTTGGTTTGTTTTCTAGACACAAAGTCCTAATATCTCCTATGTCCTCTGCCCGTGAAAAGGCACGTCTCACCTGGCACCAGGTGCTGCCTCTGATCCCTCCTGACTGGACGCCCAGCACAGTGTCACCGCGTCACAACTGTCAGGGGTGTCAGGCGTGGGGGGACGAGAGCACACGGTCCAGGCCCACGAGGGGCCGTGCCGTCCACGGAGCCGGTGCTGTGGCTGTAGGTGTTCCCTCCCCACCCCGCGGGCAGAGACCACCGTCCCCTTACAGACTGTTACCAGGTGAAGTCATGTGCACCCTGCTCGGGCCCCAGCCTGCGAGGCGCTCTGCCCCAGCGGGGAAGGTTTCCTTTTTCCACGTGGGTTCCAGTAGGCAAAGAACAGAACCAAAGCCGAGACCAACACAGCACAGGCTCTATTCAGTGGCCAGAGAATGGAGAAGCGGGAACTGAGTTCACAGATCGTCTTCTCGCCCCCCTGGAGAGAGCGGTTTAATTTTAAAGAGTAAAGACAAAGGGAGGAGGAGAGAGGCTAGTGATGGGATGAAGAGGCCTTCCGGGGAAGGGGCGGGGCTTCTTCCAAGGGGCTGGGGTACCACCTCCTTTTACCCGTTTCTGGTCCTTCATGTCCAGCCATGGCCGCCGGTGGGTGTGTCACCTAATATGCCGATATAGTAAATTCAACACGTGATGAGACTCGGGGTCTGTTGGAGGTCACATTCGTTGCCAGCCTGGTCCCAGCTGGGTCCATCTGTTTGTTTCTGGCTTCCTTTCTTACCTCTGGACCCCTTCACTTAAATACTTAGGTGAACTCCTGCTGAAGGTGGGGGTGGACGACAGCCCTGTGAAAGGTGGGTGCACGGGGCTTGAGCAGGGCCTGGAGCAGCTCTGACAGCAAGAGGAGGCTGAGACGGGCGGTCAGTCTGACGCCCGCACTGGGGCCTGTGGTCGGCATGTGGAGGGGTCAGCCGGGGGCACGAGTCAGGGAAGGTTCTCGGTGTTTACACAGAAGATGTGAACGTGGGCCCAGATGCAGAGCTGCCTGCAGATGCTGCTACAGAAACCCCTGATTCTTTCCTGAGAAAATTTCTGGGCAGTCATTCAGGCAACAGGGCAAATATCTTGCTCTGGAGGCTCTTGTGGGGAAGTGGGGCGTAGCAACAGGGGCTCAGCCTGCATAACCCCAGAAGCCCTCCCAGGACAGCTCCAGAACCGCTTCTGGAATGGCAAGGAGAAGTGGGTCTTCCACCTACTAGACGTGCAGGAGAGGGCTGGGGTCTGCAGGGCCGCCCTCACCTTCAGGTACCGGCTGGGAGGCTCACAGGACCCAGCACATGCTTGTGACTTGTGTCCTCACAGCTGACATGGGTCACAGCACACAGTACGGATGCCCGGGAGGGAGGGCCCCTGCTCCGGTCACCTCGTGACCCTTCATGCCCCCTCCTTCCCTCGAGGGTCTCTAGGGTGTCTCTTCCCCCAGCAACAAGGGCAGAACCATTACAGTTACCCCCACCCCCGTCCCCCCAGGGAAGCTCATTAGAGGCTTGGTACCCGGCTGGGGGCTGGTCACGTGGTGTGCTCTGCCCTCACCCTCCAAAATGCCGGTGCCCAGAAGGGGAGCCGGGGTTCAGTATGAACCACATGGTTTGTGCAAACAGCACAGGCGCAGCGGGCTGCCCCTAACGGGAGGCGGGAGGGTTTAGATCAGGCCAGGGAGCTGCTCACCAGCTGCATTAGCTTCCCGGGGCAGCTGTGACAAACGACCACAGAGGCTCAGAGCAACAGAAACCTGTCCTCTCTCAGTCCCGGAGACCAGACGTCTGAGGTCAAGGTGTCCCAGGCCCGCGCTCCCTCCGGAGGCTCCAGGGGAGGGTCCTTCCCGCCTCTTCCAGCTTCTGGGGGCTCCAGGTGTCCCTGGGCTTGTGGCCGCATCCCTCTCGTCTCTGCCTCCGTCTTCACATGGTGTCTCCTGTGTGTCTGTGTCTCTCCTCTAGTCTCTTAGAAGGACACTGTCACTGATTCAGGGCCACCCGGATCCAGGATGACCTCATCTCCAGATCCGTAACTAATTATACCTGCAAAGACCCTACTTCCAAATAAGGTTCCATTCTCAGATTCTGGGGGGCATGACGTGGACATAACTTCTGGGGACCCCCCCATTCAACCCACCATAGCACCCAGTTCCCAGACGCCAGCCGACCTTCCTCAGGACAGCATCAGGCTGTTCTGTGTTTCCTCACGGAGTTGTCTCTTGTTTCTTGTGGTAACAGTGAGGTTGGGTGGGGGGAGCTTCTGGCTGACCTCCCGGTCATTCCAGGGACCACGCTGACGTGTCCTTCCCGGGAGGGTGCGAGCACGGCCAGGGCTCCCTGGGAATACTCCACACTGACCGCTCAGTGGTCAGACACCTGCATGGGCTGGACTGGTCCCTGGCACCTTCTACCACATCCACAGCCTGGTGGGCTCTGCGGGCCTATGACCAGGAGGTGTGGACCGGCAGGATCGGTGGGAGCCCTCCTGCCTGCCACGTGGGCTCCAGCCCACCACAGACCCTCCAGTCCTGCCATGGACACCCCCGTCGCATTAACCTCCAAGAGGCCTTCTGGGAGGGGTGAGAACTTGGCCATGAAGAAGACAGGGCAGGCCCTAACTGCAGCAGGTGGAGGCAAGGACTGGGGGTGCTTGGCTATTTGTCCCCCAAAGACCCAGGATGTGGGCTCTGACTTGATGGGTCCACCTCCACCTGGGCTCACCTGCGGGGTCGCTGCAGGGAGAGTGCATCCTTGGGTGATTTTCCAAGTCTCCCCACATCAGCCTCACTCCCTGGGCCCCCCTGGCCCCATTCATAATCTTTAAATAGTGTCTCTCATCCATGAGGCCTGCGTGGGAGATTTTAATATTGTGCGGGAGTCCAGCCACCGGCGCCCATGTGTCCTGTGTGTCTTGGGAGGGGAGGGAGCCTCGCTCTCACATTCCTGCCCCAGTGCACCTGGGGTCGGGGGCAGCAGACCCAGGCTCTGTTCCGGCAGAAGCTCCCTTTCTGTGAACAGGTCTTCCCCCACTCCCTTTATCCTCCCTGGAGACTCAGGAGGCCACAGCATCGGGGCACCTCCAGCACCAGGACCCCACCCTAGGGAATCTCTCAAGAGCAGGGACCAGGCCTGCAGGCGGAGGGGAGGAGGGAGCCGGCCGCTTCAGGATCCCCGGGGCTAGGAAGCCTCCTACGCAGGAGGGCCTTGGACTCAGCGTAACTACCACCCAGGGTCTCCTACCCCTCCCCTGGTAGGGGGGCCCTTCAGATTCCAGGGCCCCAAGATCCTCCCCACCGACTTCTGCCCCCAACTGCAAAGTCGGGGACCAAGAGACCCCCTCCCCGGCTTCTTTTTCCTTGGAGGCTCCCAGAATTCCCTGAAGCTGTTATACTCAGCGTTTATTATGGTGAAGGATGCAAGTTAAAATCAGCGAGGACAGGAGGACGAGCGGGGTCCAGCCTCCTCGGCTGTGGCAGCCCAGGGAAGCCCACCTGAGTCCTGAGGTGCAGGGTTTATTGGGGTCTGTCACGTCAATGTGGGGACCACCATGTGCCTGACCTTAGCCTCCAGCCCCCGGGGGCGACTCAGGAAGCCCCACCGTGTATCACGCCGTCAGCATAGACCAGCCTGGAGCGAGGCCCACGGAGCACGGACACTCCCATCAGACTCAAGGTGACCTCTGGAGCCAGGACAGAGGCCCAGCCTCTCTGTGGGCAGGTGAACCCACACTGCACAGGCCCTGGTGCAGTGCCCGTTCCGTGGGGTCAGCTGGGTGCACGTGGCTCAGCCAGTGTCTGTGTGTCTCAGCCTGTGACCACAGACCACACTGTCCTGCTCTGCTCACAAGAGCAAGGCCAATGGAGGGACAACAGGGGTGGGAACAAAGCCGGGTCATGGTCAGGCTGGGTGAGAAAGCGTCCAAGGAGCGAGAACCCGGCTGCCCTTGCCTGGTGAGCCGAGAGCTGACGTCCACCCTGTGGGCAGCCCCTCTCCCCACGTCCCGAGGTAAGGCTGCCTTTCCTGCACCCTGGGCAGTGTCATGCCTGTGTATAGAGCAGGACGCACAGCAGTGCACGCAGCAGGCCTGATGCCTGCCCTTGCCATGTACTTGGGGGCTTGCTGAGGGTGGAACATCCCGACAGGACACGGGCCGACCCCGGGGAGGATGTAGGGGTGAAGCGTTTGGGAGCCTCTGGAGGGGATCCTCACCTGTCTGCACAGGTGGACTGAGGATACCGACCAAGGATGGGCAGGCGGGGAGCCCAGGAAGGGTCCTGGGTCATCCCTGAGGATGGAGGAGGGGTGTGGAGCTGGGGGTGACGGCGGTGGGGAGGAGGGGCTGATCACAGGACAGTGCGGAGACAGAGCATCCGAGGCAGCGGGGAAGGTGAAGACTGTGCCCGATGGCAGGACGGAGAGACCAGCAGGCGGCGCTGCAGGCGCGGGTAGCAGGGCTGCTCCCTGCAGGGCAGCGCCAGAGCCCCGCACCGCTGGAAACCACGCAGTGTCCAGACAGAACCCCAAAGGATGGGGGGCCATATGGGCAGGAAGAGTTTGGAAAAGTCACCTTATCTCCACATGTCCTGGGGGAGGGGTCCCTGCTCCAGCCTCGTTCCTTAGAGTCTCCCCACCTGGGGAAGTCAGCACACTCAACAGCCGGTCGTGCACGGCTTGGAATTTGTCCAGAGGATGAAGGGGAAGCAGGGGAAGAATGAGAAACAAGCTCTACGTGTTTGGACAGCACATACCACTCTAACTTCCAATCAGGAAGAGGAATTTCCCAAAGGCTCAGGCTGCCCCTGTAACCAGAATGGGGCTTAAAGCGATCCTGCCACTTTGTGGCCGGTTCCAGAAACATGTTGAAGACAGGTGCTCAGGGGCACTGCAATCCACAACGCCTGCGGGGTTGTAAATGACAACTATGGTGGAAAAATGTCTTGGGGTAAGTAATTGAAAAGGACTTGAAAACAGGCAGAATTGCAGGAACCGGCTTGCATGACGTAGGCTGGACTCGCCGTTAAAGCACATGAAAGCTGCTCAACATTGCCTACGGGTCAGTTGGCCAAAAAGGGCGTAAAGGTGTAAATCCATACGGCCTTGTGCCAACCAAACACGCGGGAAATACAAATCAACACTACAGAGATGCGTCGCTTTGCCCAGTCACAAGGGCCGCCCTCACAGTGTAAAAACCAGAAATGGAGGCGAGGACGTGGAGCAAAGGGAACGCTGCTGCGCTGACGGTGGGAATGTCAACTGCTAACAGCCACGCTGCAGAAGGGTACGACGTTTCCTAAAAATTCTAAAACACACAGCTATAGGGACTTCCCTGGTGGCGCAGTGGTTAAGAATCCAACTGCCAATGCAGAGGACACGGGTTCGAGCCCTGGTGCGGAAAGATAACACATGCCGCGGAGCAACTAAGCCCGTGCGCCACGACTACTGAGCCTGTGCTCTAGAGCCCGTGAGCCACAAGTACTGAGCCCATGTGCCACAAGTACTGAAGTCCAACGCCTAGAGCCTGTGTTCCACAAGAAGAGAAGCCAGTGCAATGAGAAGCCCATGCACTTCAACGAAGAGTATCCCCAACTTGCTGCAACTAGAGAAAGCCCACGTGCAATAACAAAGACCCAACACAGGCAAAAAAAAATGAATTAATTAAAAAAAATAGAGCTACAGGGCATACGGCACCTCCAGTCCTGGGTGTATATCTCGGGATAACCATAAATCCATAGGACACAGGAACTTCAACTATTAGTGCAGCCCTTTTGCAGGAGCCTCGACTTGGAGACAATGTAAATGTCCCTGGAAGGAAAAAATGGATAAAGAAGATGTGGTACTTATGTACAATGGAATATTACTCAGCCATGAAATCAATGAAATAAGGACAGTTGCAGCAACTCATGCGGACTTAGGTACGATCATTCTAAGTGACATAAGTCAGACACAAAAAGACACTTAGCATAAGATATCACTTATAGGTGGAATCTAAAAATGGCTGCACATGAACTAAATTACAAAACAAACAGTCACACATTTAGAAAAGAAACTTATGGCTGCTAAAGGGGAAAGGTGGGGTGGGGTGAGGCATAAACCAGAGGGTTGAAATTAGCACAGATACGTTCCAAAGACCAAATAGGTAATCGACAAGACCTCCTCTATAGCTCAAGGAACTGGACTGGGTGCACTCTAGTCACCAGAAAAGAATATGTACGACTGGTAAGAATGTGAAAAAGAATTTATGGATGTCTCTCTGTAAGTGAATCAAGTGGATGTGCAGCAGCAAGAAAGACAGCATTGAAAATCAGCTACACCTCATTATAAAAATAAATTACAAAAAAGAACAAACCACAGGGAGAAACTGTTACAAAATTCGTTCAGGGACTGTGATGAAACCTGCATTGACCCCATCTAGATCCACAGCTAAACGGGACAAGAGCAGAGGGCTCAGTCTCTGTCTCTAGGTTTACAGTCTAATGCTAGCTCAAGTCATTGTACCTCTGTTCATACACTGCTGATTATTTTCAACAAATCACAAAGATATTGGCGTTTTATATTTACTATTTGGTGCTTGAAGTGGAGTACCAGGCAGCATCTTGAGTATATTAATCCAGGCTGAGCTATGCTAACCTGGAGCGCTACTTGGAGATGCCCAAATCTTTAACGTAGTCATAACAGTCCCTGCACTTGTAATAATATTCTCTACAGTTGTACCCATTATGATTGCAGGGCTTGAAAACAGACTTGGGCCACTAATAACTGGGGCACCTGAGGTAACATTTCCCCAAATAAAGCATATAAACGTTTGACTACTTCCCCCATCATTCTTACTCCTCCTCATATCACCAATAGAAGCGGGTTCTGGCACAGGTGGAGCCGTGTATTCAGCTCTAGCCTGCAGTGTGGCCCACGCAGGAGCCTCTGTCGACCTAACCATTTCCTCCTTACATTTAGCAGGTGTCTCTGCCCAGCTGCTCCGCGGCATGTGGGATCCCCCCGGACCGGGGCACGAACCTGCGCCCCCCGCATCGGCAGGCGGATTCTCAACCACTGCGCCACCGGGGAAGCCCCTTTTTTTTTTTTTTTTTTTTGGCTGCGTTGGGTCTTCGTTAATGCACGCCGGCTTTCTCTGGTTGCGGTGAGCGGGAGCTACTCTCCGTCGCTGTGCACGGGCTTCTCATGGCAGTGGCTTCTCTTGCTGCAGAGCACAGGCTCTAGGCGCGTGGGCTTCAGTAGCTGTGGCTCACAGGCTCTAGAGCGCAGGCTCAGTAGTTGCGGCGCACGGGCTTTTTCTCTGCAGCATGTGGGATCTTCCCGGACCGGGGATCGAACCCGTGTCCCATGCATTGGCAGGCCTATTCTTAACCACTTCGTCACCAGGGAAGTCCCTGATCAGCAACTCTTCACGGAGGTAATATTATATGAGCTCCCACTCTATTATGAGTTTTAGGCTTTGTTTTCCTTTTTACAGTAGGTGGTTTGACAGGAATCATCTCAGCCAACTCATCCCCGGACATTGTCCCCCAGGATACATACTATGTAGTAGCACACTTCCATGACGTAGCGTCCATGGGAGCAGTCTTCACTATTATAGGAGGCTTCCTACACTGATCCCCACTATTCTCAGGTTATACACTTAACTCAGCGTGAGCAAACAGTCACGGCACAGGTATATTTGTCGTAGTAAATACGACTTCCTGCAGCACTTTCTTGGCCTCTCAGGGATGTCACTACGTTAGTCTGAGTACCCTGAGGCACACACAACATGAAATATTTTGTCTTTAGGCTCATTCGTCTCAGTAGCAGCAGTAATGCTAATAATCTCCATACTTTGAAAAGCATTTGCATCTAAACAAGAAGTCTCAGCAGTGGAAACTGCTACTCCTAACCTAGAATGGTTACACGGATGCCCTCCACCATATCCTATGTTTGAAGATCCTACCTATGTACATGTAAAATAAGGAAGGACTCAAGTCCTTTTCAACCAGTTTCAAGCCAACACCATAACAATTATGTCTTTCTCAATAAATGAGATAAAAGTTAAAAGTGATGTAACTTTGTCAAAGTTAAATCCTAGGCTAAATTCCTGTGTATCAAAAGGCATATCAATTTCTTCTAGGCTCTCAAGATGCAACATCACCCATTATGGAAGAACTTTTACATGTTCATCATCACACATTAATAGTTATTTTTAAAATAAGTTCTCTAGTCCTCTATATTACTTCACTAATATTAACAACTAAACTACCTCATATACATACAATAGATGCACAGGTAGAGAAAATGTGAACAATTTACCAGCCATTATTGTCATCTTAGCTGCTCTATCATCATTGTGAACCCTTTACATGATACATGAAAGCAATAACTCTTCCCAAACCATACAAACTATGAGTCAGTAATGATACTGAAGCTGCAAATACACAGATTATGAAGATTTTAACGTTGACTCCTCTGTAATCCCCACATCAGAGCTAAAACCAGGAGAATAATGACTAATAGAAGTCAACAACCCAGCAGTATAGAGATAGTCACTGAATATTAGTTTCATCTGAAATTGCTGTACACTCCTGAGCTGTTCCTTCTCAGGCCTAAAAAGAGCTGCTATCCCAGGACGCCTAAATTAAAGAATCCTAATACCAACAGGACCAGGCCGATGTTGTGGACAAGAGAGCTCATTTTCCTGAGTTCAAAGACAGGACAGAGGGATATGGCTGAGATATGGGGTGAATATGGAGCCCATGGGGATGCACTGTCCAAGCTCCAGGATAGGAATGGGGTCTCTGGGGTCCCAGGCCACCCACCACGCCCTCCCGAGCAGCATCTTGGCAACATCCCCTGTCAGTGATGAGGCAGCCCTAGCACTTGTCATACCCCAATGCTGTGTCCTATGTGGGCCCCATGCTCTTGGGACCACACCCACACTCTGCAGGTCCATGCTGCAGGGTCCTTCATGCCTCAGGAGTAGAGACCACACAGCAAGCAGCTCGCTCCGCAACCAGCAGGAGGAGGGGAGGAGAGCAGGGGCACCAGGGGAATCTCACTCAGACAACACCCCAGGGGTGCCAGCGGGGCCAGTGACGATGCAGATGAGGCCCAGGACAAGAGGTGGAACCAGAGGGCCCAAAAGGCAGCTGGTCAGGTCCTGGGTCACCTGCACGCCGGACACCTTTGTCCCTCATACACCCCCTTCCTCATACACCCTCTCCTTAAATGCAGATTCTTCACATGCAAACAGGCAGAGCTTCAGACTGAAAGTCAGCTCTTCCAAAGTGACCCGTCCGCAAACACAGCAGGATTCCACTCCAGTGGGTGCCCTGGAGTCGACAACTCAGGGACTGAAATGGATGTCGGTGCCAGGGGCAGTGGGAGGGAACGGGGAGTGAGACTTTCATGGTTGTGGAATTTTGGTTTTGCAAGATGAAAAGTTCTAGGGATGGTGGTGACGGCTCCACGAGAAAGTGAACAGATCTGATGCCTCAGAAACATGGCACTTAACATGGTGACGATGGTAAAGGTATGTGACGTGTGTTTTATTTCACTTAAAATAAATTCCTAAAATAATGTCTTGTTAATTGAGATTCCATTTCGACTCCCCTTCACAAATGTCGGAGGCCCAGACACAGTCCCCCACCTGAGGGACCACCATGGTACCCTCACATGGCACATGGGGTCCATTCTTAGGGGGGGCTAGTCTGTGCTCACCTGACCTCTGTCCAGGGGGACCCAGGCAGTGGTGACCCCCATAGATTAGATATATGATATGCTATGATATTAATATTATACCATCAAGAATTGTCTCTCACCAGAACACAGAGCAGCAACCCACTCAAACATGCCTGACCTCATATGAATGTGACAAGATTAAGAGAAGAAAAGGAAGCACTGGTTAATCAGGGCAACACCCTTAATTCAGATGTTGGAAATCTCAAAGGGGACAAGACACACTGCAGGCAAAGAGCACATATGTGGTCTCCCCGTACATGTGATCCTGACCCATGCAGATATGGTGAGACCCACACAATCCCCACACCCTTTACCTGGGGTCGCACATCCACATTCACCACGGTGACCCCACCTCCTCAGACCCTGCACCTAAAGTCACACGTTCTCTCTCAACAGGTGACCCCCTCCTCCCCAGACTCCCCCACCTGGGTTCACACATGTATAGTCTCCAGGGTGACCTCACCTCCCCAGACACCCCCAACTGGGGTCAAACGTGCACATTCCCAGGGTGACCCCACCTTCCCAGACCCTGCACCTGAGGTCACATGTCCCCTTGGTCAGGATACCCTGGCTCTGCTGGTGGCTCCCCTAATATGGAAACAATCTGGGTTCCTGGGACCTTCTGGGATTGGAAAAAGTGGCAGATGGGTCTCCTCTCCCCACGCTTGTCCCAGAGAAGTCCTCCTCTTTTCACTTTGGTTCTGTTGATTTTACCTGTGTTTAAAGCTTTCATGCTAGAGATGAACACACTACTTGGTTCTGGCAGGCTCAGCCCTTTCTTGTCTCACTTACATGTTGAGAAAACTCACAGGACAGCAGGGCTGAAAGCCGAGGGGCAGCTCTGGACGCTGCTGGGTCGGGATGGGAGACTGGAAGGAGAGCTCAGCAGCAGCCTCACCTGTTGCCCATCAGCCTTTTGCCCAATCTGCTTGCCCTGCAATCAGTTCACCAGGTAAACCTGCCTCCCTACGCACCATGCACGTGCTGGTGAATTGGAATAATTTCCAGGTAGCCCTCCTGAAGATTCTCCACGAGCCCCAGGGAAGGTGAACCTTGCAGGGATAAATACTAAGGCCCCGACCATAGCACTGACCCTTGGGAGGGCCAGGTAACCACACTCAGAGGAGTGGCTGTTACCTAGACAAGCCCACCTCAGCTCCAGACCCCAGACATCTAAGCACTGACCTTCAGATGCAGGCACGGAGCTTCCCAGTACTGAGGCCAGGCCGGGTTTCTACCCAGGTTCCCATAGTCCTAGCATACACAGAAAATGGTTAGGTCTCAATCTTCTTATTATAGACAGTACATGGTCAGCTCTAAGAATAATCAGTAGACAGGACATGCAGAGGTCTAAATCTTCCATGTAGACAGAACTTGACCATGTTTAAACTAGCTTAGGGTAACTCATAGGAGGTACAGGTCACATACATGGGTCTCTCATCTTTGGACACCCACATCAGGAAACTGATCAAGATCTTTGTCATTAAACATTTCAACAGGCAAAAAAAAATGTTACCAATATCTCTGGTCAGGATCCACGGGTGAGCCATGAACTTCTTGTAGAGCAGCCCAGTCTCCTGCAAGGACAGACAAGAAGTGGACTGATTCCAGCCTCCGAGGCTTCCAGAAGGAGGTGGCTGCACTGGAAGCCCAGGCAGGACAGTCCTGCATGGTCCGGGCCGGGAGATCCGGTCTGTCCATTCTGCTGGCCGATTCCGGGTGGGGCGTTCAGGGCCACTGAGAACCCTGCACTCAGGTCCTGCTTCCCTGCAGTGTGTGTGTGTGTGTGTGTGTGTGTGTGTGTGTTTGTAGAAGGGGTGGTGGCTGACGGCTCCTATGGCTCCCAGTCAGGTGACCTCATGCCCTGGGGCTGACACCCAGCACGGGCACCAAGCTGTCTTCAAGGGGAGACACGGGGAGAGGTTGGGGCACAGAAGCCGTTGGAGAGGAGAACCCACTGTGGAACTCCTTGCACATTGGCTCATCCCCACCCAGGGAACCGCCTGCCCATCGTGGGCCCCATGTCACCCCCCAGCCCCCCACCCCCGAGGGCAGGGTGCCTGCTCTTTCAAAAGCACAGGGTCTCACATGAAGAAGACCCAGTGGGGGCTGTCACCCCCCCATACTCCTGATGCTGAGTTCGGGAGAATGCACCCCCTTGACTGGGCAATGGGACCCTGTGAGGAATGGCGGCCCCATCCAAGTTGGGGCCTGGTTGAGAGATGGGAACACAGGAGCCAAGTGCAGGGCCTGGAGGCCAGGTCAACAGGAGGGACACCCCAGGCCCTGGTCGGGCTCTTCCACTGTGACACTGTAGCTTATAGGGACCTGGGACAGGTGACTGAATGTAATCGAGGCCTCAGCTGGACCCTGAATGGAGCTGAAATAAGGTGTGAAGGATGTTACTAAGACAGTGACAGTCATTGGAAGACAGGCTCTGTGTCAGGACATCCTGTTCCATCCATTTAAATCCCTGAGATCTGTGATATATTAAACAAGATGGACTTAATTGATATTTATAGGACATTCCATCCAGAAACAACAGAATACACTTTCTTCTCAAGTGCTCATGGAACATTCTCCAGGATAGATCATATCTTGGGTCACAAATCAAGCCTTGGTAAATTTAAGAAAATTGAAATCATATCAAGCATCTTTTCCAACCACAACACTATGAGATTAGAAATAAATTACAAGGAAAAAACGGTAAAAACACAAAGACATGGAGGCTAAAAATACGTTACTAAATAACCAAGAGATCACTGAAGAAATCAAAGAAGAAATTTAAAAATACATAGAAACAAATGACAATGAAAACATGACGACCCAAAACCTATGGGACGCAGCAAAAGCAGTTCTAAGAGGAAAGTTTATAGCAATTCAAGCTCACCTCAAGAAACAAGAAAGCTCTCAAATAAACAATCTTACCCTACACATAAAACAACTAGAGAAAGAAGAACAAAGAAAACCCAAAGTCAGTAGAAGGAAAGTAATCATAAATATCAGAGCAGAAATAAATGAAATAGAAATGAAGAAAACAATAACAAAGATCAATAAAACTAAAAGCTGGTTCTTTGAGAAGATAAACAAAATTGATAAACCCTTAGCCAGACTCATCAAGAAAAAAAGGGAGAGGATGCAAATCAATAAAATTAGAAATGAAAAAGAAGAAATCACAAGTGACACTGCAAAAATACAAAGGATTATAAGAGACTACTACGAACAACTATATGCCAATAAAATAGACAACCATGAAGAAATGGACAAATTCTCGGAAAGGTACAATTTTCCAAGACTGAACCAGGAAGAATTAGAAAATATAAACAGACCTATCACAAGTAATGAAATTGAAACCGTAATTAAAAATCTTCCAACAAACAAAAGTCCAGGACCAGATGGCTTCACAGGCGAATTCTATCAAACATTTAGAGAAGAGTTAATACCAATCCTTCTCAAACTCTTCCAAAAAAATTTCAGAGGGAGAAACACTCCCAAATTCATTCTATGAAGCCACCATCACCCTGATACCAAAATCAGAAAAATATATCACCAAAACAAAGAATATTATAGACCAATATCACTGAGGAACATAGATGCAAAAATCCTGAACAAAATACTAGCAAACAGAATCCAACAGCACATTAAAAGGATCATACACCATGATCAAGTGGGATTTATTCCAGGGATGCAAGGATTCTTCAATATACACAAATCAATCAATGTTATACACCACATTAACAAATTAAGGAATAAAAACCATATGATCATCTCAATAGATGCAGAAAAAGCTTTTGATAAAATTCAACACTGATTTATGATAAAACCTCTCCAGAAAATGGGCATAGAGGGAACTTATCTCAATGTAATAAAGGCCATATATGACAAACCCACAGCAAGCATCACACTCAACAGTGAAAAACTGAAAGCATTTCCACTAAGATCAGGAACAACACAAGGACGTCCACTCTCGCCACTCTTATTCAACATAGTTTTGGAAGTCCTAGCCACAGCAATCAGAGAAGAAAAAAATAAAAGGAATACAAATTGGAAAAGAAGAAGTAAAACTCTCACTGTTTGCAGATGACATGATACTATACATAGAAAATCCTAAAGCTGCCACCAGAAAACTACTAGAACTAATCAATGAATTTGGTAAGGTTTCAGGATACAAAATTAACGCACAGAAATCCCTGGCATTCCTATACACCAACAACGAAAAATCAGAAAGAGAAATTAAGGAAACACTCCCATTTACCATTGCAACAAAAAGAATAAAATACCTAGGAATAAACCTGCCTAAGAAGGCGAAAGACTTGTACTCAGAAAACTATAAAACACTAATGAAAGAAATCAAAGAAGACATAAACAGATGGAGAAATATAGCATGTTCTTGGATTGGAAGAATCAATATTGTGAAAATGACTGCACTACCCAAAGCAATCTACAGATTCAGTTCAATCACTATCAAACTACCAATGGCATTCTTCACCATTGAATTAGAACAAAAAATTTTACAGTTTGTATGGAAACACAAAAGACCCCAAACAGCCAAAGCAATCTTGAGAAAGAAAAACGGAGTTGGAGCAATCAGGCTCCCTGACTTCAAACTATACCACAAAGCTACCGTAATTAAGACAGTATGGTACTGGCACAAAAAAAGAACTATAGATCAATGGAACAGGATATAAAGCCCAGAGATAAACCCATGCACATATGGTCACCTTATCTTTGATCAAGGAGGCAAGAATACGCAATGGAGAAAAGACCACCTCTTCAATAAGTGGTGCTGGGAAAACTGGACAGCTACATGTAAAAGAATGAAATTAGAAAACTCCCTAACACCATACACAAAAATAAACTCCAAATAGATTAAAGACTTAAATGTAAGACCAGACACTATAAAACTCTTACAGGAAAACATACGAAAAACAGTCTTTGACATAAACCACAGCAAGATCTTTTTTGACCCACCTCCTAGAGTAACAGAAACAAAAACAAAAATAAACAAATGGGACTTAATTAAACTTAAAAGCTTTTGAATAGCAAAGGAAACCATAAACAAGACAAAAAGACAACCCTCAGAATGGGAGAAAATATTTGCAAATGAAACAACAGACAAAGGATTAATCTCCAAAATATACAAACAGCTCATGGAGCTCAATAATCAAAAAAACAAATAACCCAATCCAAAAACAGGCAGAAGACCTAAATAAACATTTCTCCAAGGAAGACATACAGATGGCCAAGAGGCACATGAAAAGATACTCAACATCACTAATTATTAGAGAAATACAAATCAAAACTACAATGAACACCGATTAGAATGCCCATTATTTAAAAATCTAGAAACAGTAAATGCTGGAGACGGTGCGGAGAAAAGGGAACCCTCCCGCACTGTGGGTGGGAATGTAAATTGATACAGCCACTATGGAGAACACTATGGAGGTTCCTTAAAACACTACAAATAGAACTACCATACAACCCAGCAATCCCACTACTGGGCATATACCCTGAGAAAACCATAATTCAAAAAGAGTCATGTATCACAATGTTCACTACAGCTCTACTTACAATAGCCAGGACATGAAAACAACCTAAGTGTCCATCGACAGACAAATGGGTAAAGAAGATGTGGCACATATATACAATGGAATATTACTCAGCCATAAAAAGAAACAAAAATGACTTATTTGTAGTGAGGTGGATGGACCTAGAATCCGTCCTACAGAGTGAAGTAAGTCAGAAAGAGAAAAACAAATACCGTATGCTAATGCATATATACGGAATCTAAAAAAAGGGGCTTCCCTGGTGGCACAATGGTTGAGAGTCCACCTGCCGGTGCAGGGGACGCGGGTTCGTGTCCCGGTCCGGGAAGATCCCACGTGCCGCGGAGCGGCTGGGCCCATGAGCCATGGCCGCTGAGCCTGCGCGTCCGGAGCCTGTGCTCCGCAACGGGAGAGGCCACAACAGTGAGAGGCCCGCGTACCGCAAAAAAAAAAAAAAAAAAGGAAAAGGAAAAAAAAATGGTTCTGAAGAACCTAGGGGCAGGACAGGAATAAAGACACAGACATAGAGAATGGACTTGAGGACATGGGGTGGGAGGGAGAAGCTGGGGTGAAGTGAGAGTAGCATCGACCTATACACACTACCGAATGTAGAACAGCTAGCTAGTGGGAAGCAGCCGCATAGCACAGGGAGGTCGGCTCGGTGATTTGGGATGACCTAGAGGGGTGGGAAGCGGCAGGTGGGATAGGGAGCGTGGGAGGGAGGCTCCAGAGGGGGGGTGTATGGGGGCATGTGTATGCATATGGCTGATTCACTTTGGTGTATGACAGAAACTAACACAGTACAGTGAAGCAATTATAGTCCAATAAAGATGTATCAAAGAAAAATTAACCAAGGATGTGAAAGCACACTGAAAAATGTAAAACACTGAAGAAAGGAACTGAACAGACACAAATAAATGGAAAGCTATCATTTATTGGATGCAAAGAATACTGTTTAAATGTCCGTTCTACCCAAAACAATGTTCAAATTCGAAGCAAGCCTGCTCAAAACTCCAATGGCATTTTTCACAGAAACGGAACAAACATTCCTAACATTTGTGTGGAAACAAAATGACCCTGAATAGCCAAAGGGATTCTGAGAAAGCAGAACAGGCTGCAGGCGTCTCCCTCCCTGATTTCACTCTACATTACGAAGCTACAGTCCCCAAAAAGTGTGGAACTGGCACAAAAACAGGCACACAGACCAGAGGAACAGAGCAGAGAACCCAGGAATCAACCTACAGGTATGTGGTCAGTTAATTCACAAGAAAGGAGCCAAGAACATACACCAGGGCAAGGACAGTCCCCTCAATAAACGGTGCTGGGAAAACCAGACGCCACGCGCCAAAGAACAACACTGCGCTCTGTCTACACCACACACAAAAGGGGCCAAAACCCAGTTTTCCACATCAAGCCCTTCCTCTCCTGGGTCCTCTGAAGACAGACACCCTCAGCGGTCAGCCACGCACAGGAACCTTCTGCCCACTTTTCCTCACCTTCTCCCTCAGCGGCATCACCTCCTGGCAGGTCCTGAGGAGACCAGGCTCCTGTCTGCATGAACTGGACCCCACAGTGTCCCAAAGCTGAAGCCCCAGCGGGTCCTGAGGAGACCCGGCTTCTGTTAGTGTGGACTCGACCCTGGGCTGTCCCGAAGCCCGGCCATCAGCGTGGACTCGGCCCCGCGTGTCCCAGAAGCCAAAGCCCCAGCGGGTCCTGAGGTGGCAGGGCTCCCATCATTTGCGCATGGCGCCAAGTCCGCAGGCAGAACAGGCCTTCCCGCGGAGGGCCAGGGAGGCGGGCTCGCGTTCCCTGCCAGCCAATGGGAACGTGCAGACCAAGCCACCTCCCAGTTCAGTGGAGGCTCCGCCCCTGAGGGCACTTCCGCTGCATCCACTAAACTGGAAATTCAGACTGAAATACAGTCAAGTATCCCATGACTTCTCCAAAATAGTTAAGGAACAATTAACTGGAAACTGTATGAAATGAAATGACTGTAGACACAAACTTTAAAACTTACACCAAATTCATGCAAATTTATTATCAGACATTTAAAATGCAAAGCTATCAAAATTACGTAGAAACACAGAAGAAAATCTACATGACATTGGGTTTGGTCTGTAGACACACAAACAGCCAATCCACAAAAGAAAAAAATGTCGTGGACTTTATAAAAACTAAAGATTTCTACTCTGAAACACCTTATTCAGAAAGTCAAAAGACAAGCCACAAACTGGGAGAAAAATATTTGTAAACCACATATCCGATAAAGAATTTGGACTAAAAACAGGCAAAGAGTTCTAAAACAATCCCATTTTAAAAAAATGGGTTAGGATTTGAACAAGACACCTGGCCAAAAAAGATATACAGATAGTAAAAATCATACAAAAATATCATATACTATTAGGGAATTACAAATTAAAATCATGAGATATCACAGCACACCTATTAGGATTGCTAAACTCCAAAAATATGACAATATCAATTGCTGGAGAGTGAAGAACAACAGAAACTCTCCCTCATAGCTGGGGGGATGCACGTGCAGCCACTTTGTAAGACACTTAGGCAGTTTGTTTTCCAAAGCTAAACAAGTCTCACCTTGGGATCCAACAATCATGCTTCCAGTATTTCGGCAACTGCTTTGAAAATCTATGTCCAAATGCAAACAAGGATGCAATTATACACAGCAGCACTATTCATAATGGCTAAAAACTTGAAGAAATCAAGATGTCCTTCAATAGATGAATGCATAAGCAAAGTGGAGTACATCCATGTCAAGATGAGTAGAATATGCCACCCCAAACTGTGCTTCTCTATCATAAGGATTATTTCAGTCTGATTGAAAAAAAGAAAGAAAAAAAAACTGAGTAGAGATTGTCCTTTTGTGAAGGACATTTACAATAGAGCAGTCTCCATTTATAAGGGTATGTCCCTCTTTGCACCAGAAATAGAAGGATAATGAAATCTCAAGTAACTTTTGTCAACGGAGAAGTCCTGACTTAAATCTGCAAACAACCATACCCTTGTTTACTGTACTTTGCATGATAACCTGCCATAACTGGCTTCTCCCCTTCCCCAGCATCTTTCTTCTGTTTTTAGCTGAAGATGATGGTATTTAAGGGGATGGTTTTGGTCATTTCAGGGAGTGACTCAGTTTTCCGTGGTATCCCCCCTGTATTCAGAAGGTATACATGTTATTAAACTTCTGCTTTTCTCCTGGTAATCTGTCTTTTATTACAGGGGCGGGGGGGTGCTCAACCAAGAACCTAGAAAAACAGAGTGAAAATTGTTTTTCCTCCCATACACATGCAGTGGAATACTCAGCAATAAAAAGGAATGAACCATCGACCCATGGAAAGACATGGATAAATCTTCAGTATATATTGTTAAGTGAAAGAATCCAGTCTGAGGAGGCAGCACACAGTATGATCCCATTTATGACATTTTGGGAAAGGCAAAGCTACAAAGATGATAAGCAGATCATGGGTTGGGGGGTTTGAAGTGATACTTTATGATGGATACCTGTCACTATGCATTTGTCTAAGCCCATAGATTTGTATAGCCCAAGGGGTCAATCAAAATTTATTCAAATTTAGTTATTTAGGGTGTAGGAATATTGCAGGATGGAATACTCAATGTGACAGAATCCAACTGTATTAGAAATGCATGGAAAAATCTCACTGTAGAGGATGGGGTAAGAGGTGCTGAACTAAGTTAACTTTGGAAATGAACAGGATCTGTAAACTAAAGGCAAAATGGACCGTATATAAACAGTGGGCTTTATTCTACGAAGTTCTTTCCAGGGTGTAGTAGCTAACAATTCTGAAACCTCTGCACATGTAACGTGGAGAGGAGCAATGCACAGATAAATGGCAGATGGTGGGAGCCAGGGAGCCAGCCACAGCCTTGCTGTGGGAGTGGGAAGTTACAGATAAGCAAGGGGAGAGCCTCTGCCCTTGTAATCCTGGATCTGGGCTTCCTGGGAGGATGTTGACGGGCCGAGGGAAAACACACAGATCTTCATGCTGGGAAGACCCTGCAGACATAGGAACCTCACACCCCATCTTTCCACCATAACTGCTGGAAACACTCATCCCTCCATAATCAGTCAATTGCAGCTTTTTAGACATTCTCACCCCCAGGCGGATAAAGGAACATGAGGGTCTTGCTTACCCCTAAGCTGTCCCAGAATCCAGGCCCTGGGGGTGGAGCCAGGTTGGGGGTTCCTGGGCCTCTGACCAGCAGGTGAGAGGAGGGAGGAAGACTGGTCCTGAGGACAGAGGTTCCTCAAGTCTGTGAGCCCAGGAGCCCCGATGGGGTTCATTCCCAGTGCGGACATGGGCGGGGCCTGCAGTGGTTCTCTGTTCCCCCTGGGCCCTTTCATGAAGCCGTGGCAGCACTGGGCCCAGACGTCTCCTGGCGGTGTCTCAAACTCTGACACAGCGGTTTTACAAAGGAACAGGAGAATGGAGCTGAGCCCCTGACGGCCACTCCTTTCTGGCTCTGAGTTGCTTCCAACAGGACCGCAGTCACCTGCACTTAGTCTGCTGTGACCTACCTGCCCCCACTGGCCTTTCCTCTCCCTCCCTGCGATGATTCCAGTGACATTTCCAGACTGGATCCCTCTCCCAGGCCAGACGCCTCTGTCCAGCCGCTGCATCCCCATCTCACCTTGGGGGCTAACAGGCCCCTCAGAGGACTAGGCCCGCAGCTCCCCACACCCAGGAGCAACCCCACCTTCCCAGGTTTCTGATCCCAGACACCAGGTGTAACTGAGCAGGACCCTGTGGGGCCTTCCCAGGACAGACCCCTCCCCCATACCCTCTGCTGTAGCTCCTCTCTGAAGTACCTGGATAACAGTGTCTGAGGCACGCTTCCTCCACAACCAAGTGGAAGAAATTAACTATTTGATGATCATGAACAGGTGGCCCCGGAGCTTCTGGGGCCTAAGAATTCATAATGTTAACCGCCTGTTACCTCACCATCAGCCAGAGAGTTGTGCACAAGCTGATCACATACCCTGCGACCCCCCTCCTTCACCCGACCTTTAAAATTGCTTTACTGAAACCCTTCAGGGAGCCTGGGGTTTTAGAGCACAAGCCACCTGGCCTCCTTGTATTCGCACTTTTACAATTAAAGCTGCACTTGCCTTCACCACACCCGGTGTCAGTAGCTTGGCTTTACTGCACTCGGGAGAGCCGACCCAAGTTTGGTTCGCTAACATTGGGGTCTCCCAGTCTCCCACTCTCCTTGTGCCCCAGTGACTGTCAGCTCCTCCTCCGGAGTCTGTGGCCAGTTCCCACACTAATTCCCCTCTACGCCCACAGCCCTGGCCCAAGCCCGATCTGGTGCCTGGTTCCTCCATCAGGCCTGACAAAGCTCCCTGCCCCATGGTGCGTCTCACATCCCACCCCAACGTGGTCTTTCTGAAGCATAAACGAGACTGACTCTCTCCCACCTGTAATCCCCCAAATGTTTCCCCACTTTCGCTAGGGTATCTGCCGGGAGAGACATCGGCCAAGGCCCTGAGAGTCCCCGGCATCCCCACTACGCTGCTGGCTCCTGAGTTCCCTGACAATGAGCACGTCAGCAGGCCAGGAGACACGGCAGGAAAGCCCAGAACTGCTCACCTCCGGACGGGGCCGGCACTGCCACGGCCTGATCAGAGACAGCAGAGAAGGGTTCCCCGGCTGGGACACAAACTCTGCACGAGTGGCCTCTCCTTGAGCCATTACATCACCTCATGTGACTTGAGGGAAGGAAGGACTGAAGCACACTTGGTTCCTAAGGAGGATGGTATAGGCTCAGTCACGTCCCTCCAAATTCACATGCTGAATCCCTAACCCCCAGGACCCCAGGATGTGGCTGTATTTGGAGATGGGATTTTTAAAGAGGTGATCAAGGTAAAAATGAGGTCAGTAGGGTGGGTCCTAATCCAATAGGATTGATGTCCTACAAGAAGAGATTAGGACACAGATAGGCACAGGGAGAGACCATGTGAGGACCTGGGGAGAAGATGGCTGCCTAAGCGCCAAGGAGAGAGGCCTCAGGAGAAGCCAGCGTGCACACACCTTGATCTCCGACAGCATCCAGGACTGGGAGATAGGTCTGTTATCCAAGCTGCCCTGTCTGTGCTATTTGTTACGGCGGTCCTGAGCAGACTCACACGCAGGGTTAACTCAGGGCTCAGACTGGACAGAGCCCACTCTCCATCCCCCTATACGTGGGTTACAGGAACCCCAGGAACTGAGGAGGGGGTCCGTGAGGGGAGGCACAAGATAGAAGATGCTAGGCATTAACATGGCTGCATTCATGTTAAACGTGCCTGAAGTCCAATCCCACGAGATGGTTTTGTCCTGCATGTACATCGGCACCTTCAGTCTGAACTGCAGATCTTGGGCTTCACCAGCTCCACTGAGAGCATTAGCTTCACCTGCTGTGGACCGTCTCCTATAGGATTTCCAGAACCACAAAGCATCGAAGCTTCACAGGACCCAGAGTCTGTGTGCTAGCTTCTGGGCAACCCTCACAGCAGAGCTGTGCAGCTGCCCACCAGATCCCATTTCCCTTTTTCCTGCTCACAGCTACCCTGCACCTCCCAGCTTTCCCACCCCTTGCAACTGGGACCCAGTGTCTCGTGTTACCAAGGGGAAATGGTGGAGGTGGTGAGGACCTTGACAAGCCAGCATCCTAGGACGGAGGACATCATGCCCACGTGGTCACCCCACCCTGCTGGTTGGAGCCCTCACCTGGAAGCAGGGAGGAGAAACCAGGGGGACAGAGCCTGGGCCCTGACACCCACCTGCCCTGGACTCTTACATGAAGCAGACAGAGACATCTTGAGCTTCAACCCATTTCTGGGGGGATACTTTGTTCTAGTAACAAACCTTTGCCTTAAAAGCCAAGGTGCTTTACAAACCCCTCCCCAGCTTTAACAGAAAGTAAGGCTTAATTTCATCACACAATAAACTTATGAAGAATTTACAAGGCAAAGAAACTTAGGTTTTGGATACTCAATTCGTGAAGAATCTAAACAGAGTTTGGGCTTGGGGCGGTAAATTAAAGGTTGTTTATACAGGCTTCCGCACCTTTCACATGACAGACTTATTTCCTTCTTTCAGGGAGATAGAGTGTCCCTCTTGCATCAGCCATTTATTAAGTAACTTTAATTCAAAATAATCAGTACGCCATTGTGAAGCAGCCCTCTCTGAGACCCAACAATACACAGAGATGGGGATACGTGCATATTTCCTTGCATTATCAGCTGAGCACTTTTACGTCCTATATGTAACCTTTTTTGTGTGTGTGGTATGCGGGCCTCCCACTGCCGTGCCCCCCCCACCCCGGACCACGGCACGAACCCACATCCCCCACATCGGCAGAAGGACCCTCAACCACTGTGCCACCAGGGAAGCCCCTATATGTAACTTTTTAATACCATTCTCTAGTAAAAGGAACAAGAGCTCTTTGGAAAAATGGCTGACACTAAGACTGACACAGTAAACATATGAGCCGGGAGAATCTTGAATCTTCTATCAGAATGTAAGGAAGTACCAAGAAAAAAAAATCCACAGGATGGATTTATGTCAAAGGAAAAGAGGAGCCAATGGAAAGAGCTCTCAGTAGCCAAAGTGGGAATGAACTTAGCAACCAACTCTGTACTGCTGGATTATAACACAAATTCTAAACAAACAAAAAAACTAGCCACAGGTGTCCACGCTGGTAAAAATAAGTAACTGCATAGAGTTTTTGTTTCTTTTTATTTGTATGTTTGTTTGTTTGTTTGTTTTGTGAATGGGGTTGAATACAAGTCTCCTATGTAGAAGAATGCCAAAAAATCGATGTAGCCACTCAGCCATCCATGGAGTGTGGAGGTGGAGCTAACTCCTGTCTCCATAGGTGCTGGTCCCCAAAGCGACTTCCTCCTGAAGAACGCACACAGTATGGAAATGGGAGAAAAATTAACTTCATTATGGGGAAATGTGACAAACACTACCTAGCCAGCTGACCAAAGTTAATATTAACAGTGATAAGTTGGCCTTGAGAACCTGTTGCCTTGATATAAAGTGATGAGAAAGCGCTTTACCAGGCTTCCCAGGTGGCGCAGTGGTTAAGAATCTGCCTGCCAATGCCTGGGACATGGGTTCGAGCCCAGGTCTGGGAAGATCCCACATGCAGCGGAGCAACTAAGCCCGTGCGCCACAACTACTGAGCCTGTGCTCTAGAGCCTGTGAGCCACAGCTACTGAGCCCGCGTGACTAGAGCCCGTGCTCCACTACAACAGAAGCCACCACAATGAGAAGCCCGCACGCAGCAACGAAGACCCAACACAGCCAAAAATAAATAAAATTTAAAAAAAAAGAAAGCACTTTACCTCTGTGATCTGCTTACTCAAAACCCACAACTCATACCTAACCATTAGAAAAACACCAAGTAAATCCCAATGCGGGACAGTCTACAAAATACTGACCAGTCCCCCTCACCAATGTCAAGGTCATAGAAACAAGCAGAGTCTGAGAAACTGCTAAAGCCCAGAAGAGCCTAAACAGACATGATGACTAAATGTCACATGATACCCTGGATGGCATCCTGGAAGAGAAAAAGTTAGAATGAAGGAAACCCAAGTGAAATATTGATGTCAGTTAATAATAAGGTATCGATATTTGTTCATTAATTGTGACAATTCTGTAAAAAAAACTAGAACGAGAGGAAAAAATGAAAGTGAAATAGGAGAAACCTATTGCATCGCACTAGAAATCTAGAGCAAATGGGCAACTTCCTAGTAAAAACACATTAACAAAATGGAACGTAACTATGGAAAATACAAACAGAACAATTAGCCATCAAAGGACCTCTTCCCCACGCTGCTTCTCCTCTCATTGTTCTGAGACTTCACTCTCCTGAGACAGGGAAGGAACAGAGGCAGAGCAATCGGCAGCTCCCCTAAGATCTGACCACATTCAGTGTCTTCATCTCCCCCAGCCATGCCCCCCCCAGTAGGACACCCAAGGGAGTCTCAGGGATTATTGGTTCTGATGTGTCAGCTCTGAAGTTTTGATTCCAAGGGACCTGACACACTTACTAAAGTAAAATAAATCAATATTTTTTAAACGATTTATTTATTATTTATTTAATTTTGGCTGTGTTGGGTCTTTGTTGCGGCACGCGGGCTTCTCTCTAGTTGTGGCAGTGGGTTTTCTCTTCTCTAGTTGGGACGTGCAGGCTCCAGAGTGCGTGGGCTCTGTAGTTCGTGGCAAGCAGACTCTAGTTGAGGCAGGTGAGCTCAGTAGTTGTGGCACGTAGGCTTAGTTGCCCCGCGGCATGTGGGATCTTAGTTCCCCGACCAGGGATCGAACCCGCGTCTCCCGCATTGTAAGGCGGATTCTTTACCACTGAACCACCAGGGAAGTCCCCAATATTTTTAAATGATAGAAATAAATTAGTAACGGTAAGAGACAGGTTTAAGAGTGGATTTGGACTTGGCAGTTCTGGTGGCTCACTCTCTTGCAGTGTGGTCTGGTCTCTCTCCAATCCTTTGTCCTGTAAATGCCTTTGGGTGGCCCCATTCACAGGAACAGCCTCTCTCACTGCATCCAGGGCTTCCTGGAGCAACTCCAGGCTGACACCCACTCAATGTCCATTTTACCAGAAAGGAAGAGGTTCAATTAAGGTCAGGCGCTGTGGTCACCCATCCAGGGCTCTTGCTGTCCTCCCTTGATGGCAGGAAGCTCTTCCACTTGCTAAAATAGCAACCTTGCTGTTGGTGGTAAACTCAAGACTCTTGCTTTGGGCATCACATCCGAGGCTGGCCCTGATTGCCTGTGTACCTCAAAAGGCACACAGACTTCATTTGTGTCCCTGGGAGGTGGGAGCCCAGGAGTCACACCTGCCCTCTGACTATATTAATCACCCATCTCCACAGAACACATCTGCTCATTTTCCTGTCTCTGCTCGCTCCTTTACAGAGAACAGAAACCAAATGGTAGGTGGTAAGGAAACGGTTACTCAATGGAACAGCGTCTCAAGGATTATTCTACACCGTGGAAGCCACAGTTGGCTGGCTTTCCAGAGGCCACAGGGACTGGATGCACATGGCTCCTGGAGACTACATGGCTTCAGTGGGAAAACACCAGTTGGGAAGCCACTTGCTCCCATACCTTTGATTTTTCACGAGTATGAATGTCAAAAGTTTGCAACAACCCGAAGGCCAGAGGATAGCAGGGCCACGGTCTGCTGTATGCTGAGGGTGGCCAGGGCCACACTCAATGTCTGGAGGGTTATTTCCTCTTGGAACGCTGGGAGGCTATGAGGGAGGAGGCCCTTTTCTCAATCACGTGGATGTAGGGAACTGAAACATCCCAAGGGACCGTCTACGCTGCCCAGGTAGCTGTTCAATTGCCCAGCAGCAAGGTCAGCTCAGTGATTGGCCACAGGGGCTTGACAGGGCCCAGGCAGGCCTGAGCTGGAGGACCACAGATGCCTGCCTGGGTGGTCAGCGGTCAAGGGATATTCTGAGGTTTTATTATCTGCTACTGCCCACTCAAATGGGACGAAGGATGCAGCCAGTCCTGAAGGGCACCGCCAGCCCTCAAGAAGGCAGCATATGGGGGCTGGTAGCGCTACAGCCTTGCATGCATGCCAACACGTCCCACTGAGCGCACTGCGTGTCAGAGCTGGCTGGAACCTGGGTCCAGCCCCACCCTCCCCATGTTGGCGGCGGGGACCTCCCCGACTTCCGAGGCCCTCCACAACCACAGACTGAGGTTAAGGTGGAGATGAAACAATCAGCAACCAGAGCAGACATTTCTTTCACCTTCTTTAGAGTCCAGGATGCAGAGAGGAAGCAGAGGTGGAGCAGAAAACCAAAAGTCCAACTTGACCCCACGTCACTTGCACCAGGTGAGTCCTGTCCATCGTGGAGGCTCAGATAGACGAGAGAGGGGCAGGCGAAGCAGGCCCATTAGATCGTGAACACTAGGTGTGTAAAGTATGAGTACGTTCTGCTTTTCTTTTTATTTACAGGAATGTCTATTTTTCAATCATTAAGATGTATTATTAGTAAAATAAAAAGATTAAAATTGTGTACACCTTTTCACATGCCCCTCACTAAATGTGAATTCTGTAGAAGGTACACATCTTCAGACATCTATTCTTACAAGAGTCACGGATTTACTTACTAAAAGCTGGCTGGAATCAACACAGGTGACTTTGCAGTTTTAGGATTGCCTGGGTCTGTGGCTTGCTGGGCTGCAGTTCCTACTTTCCACCTCTGTAAGATGCAGGTGGAGAAGCAACGGTGAGACCTGTCTCTTTATTAGCTGTTCAGCTAGGACTTTGAGGCACTTACCCTGTGCAGGATGTGGTAGCAGAAGCACGGGTCACAAGAGGAACAGAGTACTTCGTCTCGGCCCTTAGATGACCCACAGTGGACATTAGATACACAGCCAACAACCAGGAAAGAGAGTCCACACATCTTACCTCCCTTCTACAAACACGTGCCATTCAGGAACACAGGACACAGAAACTGGGCAGATATAGAGTTTAAATGCAGGATCTCTGGGACTTCCCTGGTGGTTCAGCGGTGAAGACTCAACGCTTCCACTGCAGGGAGGCAGGTTCAATCCTTGGTGGGGGAACTAAAATCCCGCATGCTGCATGGCCCGGCCTAAATAAATAAATACACAAAAGCAGAATTTCTGTTCTCAAGGTGCTGGCTGATGGGGGAGGCAGAGAATAATTCCTGTGCCCCTCCCCAGAGTGGAAGTGTCAGAGCCAGCCACAGTCGAGGATCCCTACGGGGGATGCGGGGTGGGACGGGCAGCCGCAGGAGGAGGAGGCTTGGTGAGGAAGGGAAGGGACCCAGGGCTCCGGCCAGCGAGGCTGCCTCACAAGACGGCCTGGGAGACACTGTGTGGACAGGACCACAGGCCCCTGAGGACGGGGGCTGAGCTGCTGGTGGGACCAACGGGGAGGCCCTGATAGAGGGTTGGGAGACTGCAGGGTTTAGAGCGAGCCCTGGGCCCCTGTGAGGATGATGCAGGGGAGCGGGGCCCTGCAGAGAGCAGCTAGGAAAGGCTGCAGGCATCCAAGCAGACGCCAGAACAAGATCGCGCCAGGTGACCACATACAGGCGGTAGACGAGATTGGGTGACTGCTGGGCAGGTGGGGTGGGATGGCAGACAGGGGGCACATCACGGGGAGCGTCTAGGAGCAGCAATCTGGGGAGAGAGGAGCGAGGGCAGAAACGATGAGATGCGCTGTATAGGTCAAGCCATAGTGACAAGTGTCCAGACGGTCTGCCTGAGTGCATGATTTAGATCTTGCGAAATATGAGTAGGAAGGAAGGAGGAAAGAGGAGCCCAAGTTCTGCTACTTGCTTACCACTTTGCGGATAGGAGGAATGTGAAGATTCCACAGCGAGTGAAAGTCTGAGCAGTTATTCTCCCAGTAAAATGGGGAGATCCAGGACTAATCAAGGAGAAGAAGACACCAGAAGGGGATGCAGACGTGTGGACAAGGGGAAATGAACAGGACCAGAGATCAGAAGAGGATAGTCCGAGGGAACCCAGTGGGCTTCCAGTTTGTCCTTGGGGTTTTTCGTAGGACACGCTAGAACAGCTAGAGTGGGTGCATATTGAGGACAGAGGGCCTCTGGTTAAAGGACTGGATGTCAAACTGGGTGTTGCCTGAATCCAAACCTTGTCTTCCTTAGGCTAAGGAAGTTCCTTGTTCACTTTCTTCACGCGCTACTGTGAGTTTTATAATCGCGTACTGGAGCACCACCTTCCAGGAAGATTTCCACCCAGTTCTAAGAGTGCTGGGTTAACCCGTAACTATCTAGAATGAATAAACTGTATCCAGACAAGGACAGACAGAGAGACAGAAATGACAGTATGGTGTGACGAGTGCTATGACAGGGAACATTCAGGGGAACAACGAAGCCAGCAGGAGGACCAAGGGGCTGTGCTGGGCCGGCCAGACCGGGGTGTGGGGTGGAGAGCCTCCGCAAGGAAGGACGCAGCTGTTTCCTTGAACAGCTACAGGTGTTGGTTTGGCGGGAGGTCACCGGACCAGAAAATGACCAGCAGGGGACGCTGAGGGGAAGACCAGGCACCAGGAAAAGGCAACTGCTACCCCAGCTCAAGACATTCAGCCGGCACCTTGGGTTCACCCAGGCCTGCTCTGGCCTTCTGCTCCTCTAACACAGGCCACCAAGACAGCTCTGGGCAAAACTGTGCCCTCGCTCACCTCCCACCCAGCCCCCTCCTCACCCACTTTGGGTCTTGATGAACCCAGAGCAGCAGGGATGCGTACCATCCTCCCAGTCGGGGGTCAAAGTCTATAAGCTCATCCCAGCGAGCCAGCCCTCTGGGTCCTTCCAGCACACTCCCAAGTGCAGTGATGGAGATGCAGCTGGAATCCAAATTGCACAACCTGCTCACTTCACCTTCCGTCGTTAAGAAAAAGGTCTTTACCCGTGGAACATACTTTGCATTTACACATTCACCCCATTTTTGGGCCCTTAAAAAGTACATTTTCTTAGGAACTTTTACACCAAAGTGTCTTCTGGAAAGCAAACGTTCAGTAATACGATTTATGTTCAGCACAGTTTCGTTTTATGTGCGTACACGTGTACTTAAAGAGGGCCGTGTCTAAAGTGATGTGCCTAGCGTGCCATTTCCTTGAAGTCTGAGGCATCTGAGGTGAGCGTGCCTGATGTTTACGATTGCTGCTTTCATAGAGCACTGTTTTCCCACGTTTATCTCCAGACCCAAGGATGGGGAACAAAGGCAAAACAGGTCTGCACACTGCAAAATGTCTTCAGGAATCTGCAAACCCCACTTCTTACAGAACTAAAGGTTAAGGACCAGGACAGTGAAAGGGTATGCAGGGCAGGGAATAGCAAGCAACCAAAGCAAGTTGTCTGCGAGCAGCCCACCTCCTCCGTCAGGAGCTGCACCTGGAGCTGGTCTCTGTGTTTGGGCAGCCCTTGTGCTTCACAGAAGCGGTGCTGAGCCAGGGTGGAGCAGCTGGCCACAGACACCACCTGCCAAGCACCCACTCTCAGTCCTGAGCTAAGGTTAAACCATAATTACATTTATTTGCTTATTTATTGTGACAGGAAATGTGCTCAGTACTTGGAGTGACTATATTCTCCCCTATTTTATTTTTTTAACCCACTTTATGAAGGTATCATTGACCTACAGAAAGCTGTACATAATTAATATATATGCAACTTCGTGAGTATGGAGACAGATTACACCCATGAAACCATCACCACAACCTACACCGTAAACATATCTGTCACTCCAAAGGTTTGCTCCTGACCTGTTCATTCCTTTATTTATTATTATTCCTATTATCATCATTTGTGTGTATGGCAAGAACACTTAAGAAAGGAACCATCCTCTCAGTAAATTTTAAGCACACAATACGGTATTGTTAACTACAGGCACCATATTATACAGCAGAACTCCAGAACTTGTTCATCTGGCATAACTGAAACTTTGTGCCCTTGGACTATAGCAGCTCCCAATTTCTCAGGGACTCAGAAGGAGTAACCTATTGCCTCGGGCCTTGACAGCTGGGAGGAAGCAGAGCCTTGGTGTCTTCCCGCTCTGTCCAGACCTGTGTGCGTCGGTAAATGCTCTGCTCCTAGCTGCAGCCCCTTGCTCACATGCCCTGGTATAAAACCCCAAGTTTGGACCCCGGGCCACCCATGCATGAGTGGTAGAAACCCTTCCCAGGGACCTCCCTCTGCCAAGTTTCCTTAGCCTTCTCCCTCCTTCCCTCCCATGCCTCTCCTTGCTTCCCCTGAAGAAGGAGTTAGTGGAGAAAAGCGAAGCCCGGTGGCTACAATCACACACACACACACACACACACACACACACACACACACACACGCACTGCTCCCTGCTGTGAGGGCTGCTCTGAGTGGTCAGTGCATTCATACATTAAGCCTCATGACAACCTCGGGAGGGGAGTCCTCACTGTATCCCCATTTCACAGATGAAGGTCCGAGGCAGAGAAGAGCAGTAGCACATCCACCTCACACAGGATGAGGCCCAGACGCCCCTAACCTGTGGCTCACCTGGCTCCAGCCACAGCCACCTCGGGTTCTAGGAGACTCTGCTGGGTCTTTTCCACAAATCCCTTCGAGACCTACAGGCTCTTAACTAATCTACAAGGGCAAGTTACACAAGTTCATCTGAAAAACACCCCTGGCAGGTTTCTAGCCAGCTATGAGCACATGAAAAACTGAAGACAGATGGGAGAGCCCAGGTTACAGAAGAGGACGAAGCAGCTGCTTCGCTGGCAAAGTAGGAGAAGGGAGAGCTTCTACAAGCTTTCTTCAAGGAAAAGAAGGTGTGTGGCTGGGAAGGAGGGGCGTGTGTACCCTCTCAAAGCCCCGTCCTGAAGAAGGCGTACAACCTGGACCAAGGCCAAGTGCCAGCCAATGTCTTCAGAAGGGAAGAAAAGTATAAAATAAGTAGCTCTGCTTGGAGTGTTTGAGATCGAGCTGTGAGGGGCAGACGCCAGCATCACTGCACTCCAGCACATGTTCATGCCCAGAGGCACATTCTCCACGGGGAACTGTGGACATTTGTAGAACATACCTGCCCTTTTTCTGCACAGATGAAGAACCTGAGAATCACAGAACTGAAGTCTCCCATGCAGGAGCACGCACCGTTTACAGGTTGTAAATAGTTTCAGGAGGTCACCGCTGCCGACCAAACCCCCAGCTTCACGTGCATTCAGGCACACAGGTGGGTCGGGAGTCAGGCAGGATCCTTTTGCAGAGCTGCTCCACTAAGCTTCCCCTCTAGTAAGGTTTTGATTGCAGAAATGCACACCTACGGCAGAAGATAACTGAGAAGAAGTCAAAGTTCCCTGTGATTCCCTCCCAAGAGATACGCGCCACTAACCTACCGATCCACCCGTCTCCTTTCAGCCTCAGGCTGAGCCCCTCGGGCCTGGACTTCAGTCTGGCATGGACACCACACCCCGCACTACCCCAGATGTCCAGTGTAGAGTCGGCAGCGTGCTGGGGCTTGGGGATGGGGCTGTCGGTGCCTGGAAGAGCCTTCTGAAGGGTCAACTCCGAAAGGCCCCGGCTGTGGAGTAGGGTGGGAGGCTGTGTCTTCGTCACACCTCTGCTACTTATCAGTTGACCCTGGAGTGTCGCGACTCAAGGGTGCTCCACAGAGCAGCCGCCACCTCACTACTCATTGGCCTAATTTGTCTCTTTCTACCCCAAATATACATTGTACATTACCAGTGAGACCAAGACCAAGTCTGCTAGCGCCAAATCCAGCAGCCACTCCCTCTGGCTTTTCAGACCCTGCTCTACAACAGAGGGGAGGGTGGGGTAAGGTGCACTCTGAGTCCATGGAATTCGGAGAGCTAACAAGGCCCTCAGTTCCCAGATCCTAAGGCCAGGGCAGTGGGTCACTCACCAAGAGTGGACAGCAAAAGGTCCTTAAATTTGACCAAGCTACAGGAGAGGACCATCACCCCCTTGTGGGCAGGAAGAGGGTTGGCTGTCTCCTGAGCTTCTCCTGGAGGCCAGCATTACCACATACATAGGTTTCTCATCCTCAGCACTGCTGACATTCTGGGCTGAATCATTCTCTGTGGTGGGGTTCGTCCTGGGCATTATGGTGTGTTTAGCAGCGTCCCTGGCCACCTGCCACTAGCCCACCCTCCAGACATTGCCAGGTGTCCCTGACGAGGGAGGGTAAAACTGTTCTGTTCAGGAACCCCTGCACTTACCCTGCTGCTCTGGCCAGCCCAGGGGCCACCATGCATGCAGGACTCACCTCCTAACCAGGCATACCGGGGAGGGTGGGCAGGGAGGGTACAGGCTGGAGTCTCTTCTCCACCAGAGTTGACATCCAAAAATCCTAACTGCTGATTCTGCCACTCCCATGAGGTTGACATTTCTCTTCTCTCTTTTCAGGGTTTGAAAACAACTTATCTCTCTGCGTTTTCATTATTAAATCCCTTTCTTTCTGATGAAAGTGCCTTTGGTCCCCGAGTACCTAGAAGTTTAAGATTTTAAGCCTACGGCTACTTCCATCTTGGATACTGATGACTGTGAGAGCAAATCTAGGCCTTTTGGGAAACAGATTTTCGGGGTCTCTAGCATGTTTCCTTTTTGATACTGGCGGGCTCGGGTACCAGTTTGGGATGGATTGTTTGAAGCCAAAGATTTGAGGAGGACTGCACCCTTACACCTGCCTATTTTCCAGTCTCCATCTGAAACTAGCCTGTGTACATGGGAAGCGTGAACCTCTGCAGCCCGGGCCTCAGTGAAGGAACACCTCTGGCTGGGCTGTGTTCGTTCATCTCAAGGACAGTGTGCTCACTCCTGACACCCTCTCCACCCCAGACCAGGTGAGGCATTGCTGGGAAGGTGCAACCTCCAGCCGCTTTTATTGGCAGACCGCTTTAAAGACTTCAAAGTGGGCCCACATGGTGTCCTCTTGTTGCCAGGATATCGCCTTGAAGTAGGCGAGGGAAGCACGGCGGTGCCTACCTTACGAAGGAAGAACGCTGAAGCTCAGTTAAGTGACTTGTCCAAGTTGACCTAGATCCAGGTCCTTCATAAGATGCCTGCAGGCTGCACAATGGAAATATGAGGCCTCCACACACTCCCAACACTTCTGCTGAGAGACCCCAAATTTAACTTCATTTAAATCTCTGGATACCTGACTAGGCAGCTAGCTCAGAGACAACTAACGGAACAGCAATCAACATCTTGTATCTGGCCTGTGGGGCAAGCATGCACCTTCCAGCCATAGAGAGCCTCCCAACGAGGCCTCCCAGGGCTCTGTGACCCCACGGTGTGTGTCAGGCCAGGACCTGTGGAGCGCTTTTCAATTATGCTTCTGAACTTTGAAGAGATTTTTCCACCTGAAGGCTCCACTAGGCAAGTTGGTTTGTCTACACCCAACCCACCCACAGCCTTGAAGCCCTAAAGGATCCTGTTCAAGTCTCAGCTGGACACTCAGGCCCCACATGCAGACAGGCAGCTTTCCCAGCCTTCCCTCCTGCTGACCACGCCGACCAACAAGTGACCGGCAACAGAAGAGAGAAGAGAAGAGAGATGGGTGAGAAAGGGTGCAGATGTTCAGGTGCAGATCGCGCTGCAGCGGGCCTGGGGGATCCCTAACAAGTGCCACGGGAACACGTGTTATGGGGCCTCAGACCACACGGGCCACAAACGTGGCAGAGGCAATCTTTCCTCCGCCAAGCCTGGAATCCTGTGGCTTCCAGCCTTTCCTCTCTTCTGCCCCAAGGGCACTGTCCATCCTCCCTCTGCCTCTAGCCCTCCTTCTTAAAACATCTGGGTGGGAGCTCGCCGTGAGCATGCCCGGAGCCTCTCCTACCCACACCAGACGGAGGTGCCCACTGTCAGCCATAACCTGTGACTCTCCTCGGAGCCAAAGACCTGCATTCAGATTAGGAAATTTCCCTTTGAGAGAAAGTCAGCACCTCTGTACACAGGTTACTCTCCCACTTGCCCACTGTGTATCTCTCTGACATTTTTTTGTTCTACCTGGAATTTATTAAGTTTTGCATAGATGGCAAACTAATATACCAGGTCCTTTGTAGCTTTCAGACAAGCGGACATCCTCAGCCTGCTGTCTGGAACAGTTTTCTCCTGGCTCTCTGTGGAAATTTCTCAGCGTTTTGTCTGCCTGCTTACTTCACTTGTGCCTTGTTGTGGAACTCTGTCTACATGTCTGGACCACTGGCCACCCTTCTCTTTTTTTTTTTTTTTTTTTTTTGCGGTACACGGGCGTCTCACTGCTGTGGCCTCTCCCGCTGCAGAGCACAGGCTCCGGACGCGCAGGCTCAGCAGCCATGGCTCACGGGCCCAGCCGCTCTGCGGCCTGTGGGATCTTCCCGGACCGGGGCATGAACCCATGTCCCCTGCATCTGCAGGCGGGCTCTCAACCACTGCGCCACCAGGGAAGCCCTGGCCACCCTTCTCTTAAGGGCAGGGACCGTGAATCGCTGCCTCTCTGATTGTAGTCCCTGGCATGTAACAGCATATGTAGTAAAAGGAAATGAAAAGTAAATTGTGCCTACTGCAGTTTGTCAATCTATATTGAAGGGTTTAGGGATAGGTGTGCTTTATGGCCTAGTAATTCCATTTTTAGGAGTTGAAATGAAATCAGAAATAAGAGAATTCAATAAACACAGCATTATATAAAACCTAAACATTGGAAGCATTCTAAATATTCAATAATGGAATGATTAAAAATTATACCTGTATTCATATATGCAGTTATTAAAAACTATATTTTCTAAGAACATTTAATGAAAATGTTTTTTATATAACATGAGGTTAAAAAAAAAGCAGGTTGCGAAGCTGGTTAAACAGCATGATCAAAATTTTGTGAAATATATAAATATAAATGCAGAAAAGTGAAATACAGGTAAAATATACCAAAAAATGAAATACAGGTAAAATATACCAAAAAGGTTTGCTGGATTGCTGAGTAGTTTGATTATGGGTGATTTTAACTTCTTTCTATTATGTGTTTGTATTCTCCATATTTCTTTTACAATGAACTTATGGTACATTTATAATTACATAACTTATAAATTATAGTCATTTATGGTATATTTGATAATAATGTTTTAATTGGTTAGGTTACCTAATATTTATTTGTTTTCTTCAAAAAGCCACCTCCTGCATTTATTTATTGATTCTATTATTCTTTTCCTAATTCAATCTTTCTACTTCCCATCCTACAATTTTATTTTATTGTTATTGTTTTAAATTTTTACATTTGATCTTTTATTCATTTATTTTCATTCTCACTTATTTATTAGTATAATTACTTACTATAACATTTTCCTCTGAGCACTACTTGAACTATATCATATACACTCCAATCTATGGTTTTTCATTATTACTTTAGATATTTTAATCTGATTTTTATTTACTCATTTATTCAAGGTGTGTGTATTTTCATAACAGTTTGAGTTCATAAAATTAGCTTCCAGACAGTAAGGATTTTTGTTGTGGTGTTTATTTTCTAATTGTTTCTTTCATTCCTATTTTTAAAACATTGTGACTACATATACATATCAATATCTATCTAAATATTGATACATATATATTAATACTCTGTTTATACTTTGGAATTATTAGTGTTTACAAACTAATTTAGGGATCAGCAAACTTTTTGTATAATGGGCAAGACTGCAAGAGTTTTTGAGTTTGTGACCCATGCAATCTCCCTCTCAGCTATTCAGCTTTGCACCTGGAGCACAAAGCCAGCCACAGACATGAAAGAACGAGCATCCCTGCGTTCCAATAAAAGCTTATTTACAAAATCAAGCAGCAGAGCAGATTTGGCACATGGGCCGTAGCGTGTGGCCCTGTCCTAACATATGTCCTGATACACAGTTATTTTGTGGATGTTCTATGAAAACTGCAAAAGGACCATTGTCTGTATTTAGGCAGAATTCAATAGTTACATAAGTTCAATGACTAAGTTCACTATTCTTTACCTATTACTGTGCATTTTAACAAAGGTACATTAGTTAACTTCTCATTCTATTTCCTGCCATTTTATTTTATGAATGCTGAGCCGTGTAGTGTTCATATATATTAGATCTTCATGTTGGCATACCATTTTTCATTATGAAGGACCATTTTCATTATGAAGGATCATTTCCTTTTGTGTGTGTGTCCAAAATATAGAGCCTTTTATTTAAATATCATGTAAGAGATGTCTAAAGTCTGTACAATGACTGAGTAAGCTTAATATAACAGGAGTAAGGAATAACTATTCCTAAAGAAAAATTTTGCCCATATGACTTGTTTTCCTTAAAAAAAAAACTCCTGTCGTCTGTGGTATCTGAAGGCTCATTTTCATTAAATGAGGTAATGCCTTTGTCCCTAAAGCAACATAATCTTAAATTAAGAACCCCCATTTTCTCTCTTTTACTGGTATTTTAAATTTCATCCTTTCTATGTCACTTTGTTGTAGCTATGTCTCTTGTTTACCGTTTTTTAAAAAAATATTTATTTGGCTGCGTCGGGTCTTAGTTGCTGCACGCGGGGATCTTCGTTGCCCCTTGGGGATCTTCGTTGCGGCGTGCGGGATCCAGTGCCCTGACCAGGGATCAAACATGGGCCCCCTGCATTGGGAGCGTGGAGTCTGAGTCACTGGACCGTCAGGGAGGGCCCCTCTTGTTTGCTGTTTTTGACTGGGTATTACTTAGTGAACAAATCTGAAAGTCTTAAAATAGGTGAATTTTATCTCACTCACATTTATAGGCATGACAGATGTATATATATATATATATATATATATATATATATATATATATACTCACAGTTCCTATTTACTGTTATTTTTTCTGTCTATAGAATTTAATAAGTATTTCACAACGTGTTTGCATTCGTTTCACACCCCTCTCTCTCTCTCTCTCTATATATATATGTATATATACATAAACTGTTCTGAAAATTTGAGGGGTTATATTGTTTTCTAAATTTGTTCTTGATTATATTTATTTTTTTTAACGTAGTTTAATTTTTCTTTTAGAAATTTATTTTTTATTTATTTATTTTTGGCTGCGTTGGGTCTTCGTTGCTGCACGTGGGCTTTCTCTAGTTGCAGCGAGCCGGGGCTACTCTTCGTTGCGGTGCGTAGGCTTCTCATTGCCGTGGCTTCTCTTGTCGTGGAGCACTGGCTCTAGGCGCACAGGCTTCAGTAGTCGTGGCACGCGGGCTCAGTAGTTGTGGCTCACGGGCTCTAGAGCGCAGGCTCAGTAGTTGTGGGGCATGGGCTTAGTTGCTTCGCGGCATGTGGGATCTTACGGAGTAGGGATGGAACCGGTGTCCCCTGCATTGGCAGGCGAATTCTTAACCACTGCGCTACCAGGGAAGTCCTTGATTACATATAAAACCAGAGATTTAACTAACACACCCTTCTGTATGTATAATAATTAAATTAGCATGTTTGTATTTCCTCTTCCTTTTCCTCCTATGAATTTACACTAAGAAAAGTTATATAATAAACTAAAATTGGATTGTAAACTCGTATACTTTATAATAATTTTGAAACACCTATTTGCCCTGTGTTCTTAACTTCATTACAAATTCCTCAAGAGCGAGGATGTTGGTTTTGGCAGCCCCACTTCCCCATCTCTCTAGATAATAAGTACTCATGTCATTGCTAACAACTGATGACCTCTTTCTCCTAACATGTTCTTTTTTCTACCAGCCTTGGCAGAAGTCTTCCTTCTCATCAGACAGGCCTATACGATGCTTCTGACCATTCCCTAACCCTTTACTTCGGCCTATGCTAGACTATGCCTTAGGAGTTTGCCTCCGGCAGAACCTTCGCCCAGACCATCTACCACCTGGCAGCTCCTACGGACACGTGGACCCAAGGGCGTCACGCCTCCGATGATTCCCCTATTATCCAAGACAACGTTAAAGATCACCCTAGATCAGTCCCCTTCCCTGGCCGACGGGTGGAGGCAAACAAAATCTTGGCGGGAGCGAGCAAGGGAGAAAAAGCGTGGGCGCCGAGGTGGGAATGAGGCGCCCCGCGTGGGTCAGCGCGGCGTCTCTTCCCCGCTCTTGATCTTGCGGACTGGAGCACGCACCTACCCGGTCGCGGCGTCTTTGGGGGCGGGCCCGCGGGGCGGGGCTGGGGGAGCGTCTTCGGGGCACCGGGCGGGGATTGACGGCGGGTTTGGGGGGCCGGGTTGGCGAGCCCTGGGCGGGGCGTTGGATGAGTCCTCGGGGGCAGGGGGCGTGTCCTCCAGACTCGGGAGGTGGATCCTCAGGGCGCGAGTCTGGGCCTTGAGGCTCGTGGGGCGGGTCCTCGGGAACGTGAGCCGGTTTTCTCGGCGTGGGGCGTGTCCTCGGGGAACTGGTCCTCGGGACGCGGGGCGGGAACAGGCGACTGATCCACGGGGCGCGGAGCAGGACGTGGGCCCTTGGGGCTCGTGAGGGCGTGCCCTCCGAGCTCCGGGCGTGTCCTCGGGGTACGAGTGCTGGCGACGCGGGGCAGGTCGTCGGCGCGCGGGGCGGGGCGTGGGGCCGGGTTCTCTGGGTACGGGGCGGGGATTGGCGGCGGATGCTCTGGGCGCGGGGCGGGGATTGGTGGCGGATACTCTGGGCTCGGGGCGGGACGTAGGTTCTAGGGGCTCGGGGGGCGGGTTCTCGGGGCGGCGCGCGCCGGCTTCCCCTGCTCCTCCCGCGCGCGGCCCCTGGAGTGCCCAAGGCGCGCGGCCAGCCCAGCTCGGGCCGCTGCACTCGAGCTGCCCCGCGGCCGAGCGAGCGCGGGCCGGGGTCGGGGCCGCGGCGGTGGGTATTGCACCCAGAGTCCTTCTGCAGCCCCCGTAGCGAGGAGCGAGGGCGAAGACGAGGCTAAGCGGGGCCGGAACCATGAACCGGAGTTTCCACAAGTCTCAGACCCTGCGCTTCTACGACTGCAGCGCGGTGGAAGTCAAGAGCAAGGTGAGCCGGGGGCCGGCGGTCTGCGCCCCCCACCCCCGCGAATGAATGGGCACCCCGAAGGGGACTGGGAGGCGCGAGACGGGCCGGCGCCAACTTTGGAACGCGGCGCCGTCCGTGGGATGTGCAGGGGTCCCGCAATCCTTCCCGCCCCTGCGCGCGCACAAAGCCCGGCAGCCCGATAGGGTTCAGCTGGAGCCCCGGCGCTCGGAGGGCCGCGCGGCCGCCTGACCCTTCGCGAGAGCGGCTCTTTTGTTCCACAAGCTGGCGGCGACCCGGCGCGCCGCACGGTGGAGGGGCGACATTTCCGGGGCGACCCAGGGGCTGCTCGGATTCGGGGCCGTGGAGGGGCCTCGGGGGCCCGGGCCAGGGGAGGGCCCTGGCCGCGCCGCCTCCTTCATTGCGGAGGAGTCTCGGAATCGGTGAGGGGAGACGGGCAGCCGGTCCCCGATCCCCGGACCGGACCCCCAGTCCCCGGCCCGGCCCTCTGTACCAGTCCCTCAGCCTCCCGGCGCGCCCCAGGCCCAGATTGCCCGGGCGCGCCGGGCCGGCGGCCCCTCCCGCTGCCCGCGCCCCGGCCCCAGCGTGCCCGAACTTGCGGGTTGCTGTGCGCGTTTGGGTAATTGGCTGATAGGATCTGGCGCTTCTGCCCTTTGCGGGGGCGGCTACTTCGCGGCAGACGCTTTTGTCTGCGAGGGTCTCAGTGGTGGACCCCGCGGCGGAGGAGGAGTTGCAGTTGTTCAGGGTCCTGGAGGGAGGGGGCCCAGCTTACCGCTGCCTGGGATCCGGCTCTCGCCCGTTCTCTGCGCGCCCCCCGCCTCGGTCAAGCAAGGCAGAGGCAACTGAGTGGTTGGTGGGAGGGGGCCGGACCCGAGGGTGGGCTCTGACCTCCAACTCTGCGCACGCTTGGGTCGCGGGGCGTGTGTGACCCGGTCCGGTCTCTGGGAAGACGAACCCGGCGGCCCCCTGCCTGGGTTGCCCCTACCGGGCAAGGGGGGTGCTTTGGCGTAGGAGTTCCAGGGCTTCCTCCGAGGATGGGGGATTCTCTGCGGGAACCCCACTGCAGTGAGTGGCGGCATTTCATCACCATCTTGTTGGACAGTCTTTTTAGGAACCCCTCATCTCTAACTACCCCGTGTGCTAATTCCGGGACCCTCGCCCCGCACTCCTCCCCGCTTTTAGCCCCAGAGTGCCCACACCCCGGAATCAGAAGTGCCCGCTGTGAGTTGCGTGGGGGAGAAGAACTGACAGGCGTGAGTGGGAGCCCCAAATAATTGACGTTTCTTCAACTCAGTGGGAAGGTGGCTTTGTGGAGCTCATTGTCGCCTGCAGTAGCCACTGAGCCCGTGTGGTGTTTCGTTTTAACTGTCTATTTTGAGATCATCACAGATTAACAGGCAGTTGTGGAAAAGAATACAGAGACTTCCCCAAAGGTAACATCTTGTATCACAGTGTCGCATTCAGGACCTCATCAGACTTGTTCACGGGGTGTTTTTGGGTCACACACTTTTGTCGTGTGCTCATTCCTGAGACCCAGCACGGTCACAACACAGACCACTTCGAACGCAAGGGTACCTCCTGCTGCCCTTTCACAGTGGCAGTTTGGTTCTAAGTGATTAACATCACATGCTGTTCCTGAGTCTCACTGGCCACATCCCCTGTGCTCAGTAGCCACGGGCGGCTTGCAGCTGCCTGACCAGATTCAACTCCAGAGGGTCCGTCCAGAGGGACAGCCCTGGAGGAAATGCCCTCACCAGGCCTTATCTTGCAGTTCTGCACTGTGGACACTGTGAGGACCCCTGGGGACTGGAGAGTAGGCATCTGCCTTTGCCTCTCCTGGGGAACCGGGGGCTGTGGGCGTTCGGGTGGCCCAGCGGATTGCCTCAGGCTGCCCCACCTTCTTGACTGCCCAGTGAAGAAGGGGCACTGCCCCATGGCCCAAGCCTGGGTTCAAGTGCAGATGCATTGAATGCTCCACCGGGGGTGAGTGGCAGAGCGAGAGTTTTGGTTGAATTTGGGAGCACCCCTGGCAGGCCACACCAGCCTGGGCCCTGCCGGGCTGGCTGGTTATACACACAGCACCACGACTGACCCCCGCCCTTTTGGAAGAGGGGGCTTGCCTTACTGTTTGTCCAGAGGGTCCACGCGGCTCGTGCGTCTGTACACGCCCTCCCACCCACCCACTTGGTAGTGAATACTTGCACGCATGGAGTCCATCTGTGCAGGGAGCGTTAGTCCAGCTGCTGATGTCAAAATATGGGAGGCCAGACGTTACGACAGTGATGTCTTTCCACCATCTAAAGGTAGCACCGTAACACCTGGGTTTGTATGTGGAGAAAGTGGTGCCCGGGAGCTGAGTCCGGCCGGTTCTGCCACCTACCCTTTGGAGTTTTCAGGCAAGTTATTTAACTGTTCTGAGCCTTAGTTATTTCATCTGTAAAATGGTCATTGTACCTATTCCGCTAGCCCCCCAGGATCAAATGAGGTAATGAATGTGAAGTACTTTTAAACCGCAGAGCACCCACAATTGTAAGAGTTAAGCACTGCAGGTCAGGATTCTGTGGCATTTCAGGATATCAGGTCTGAAAATCTGATCCTCTCAGAATTTTTGGCATTAGCCATCTGCCACAGCTGGTCAGTTCCCAAAGCGTCGGAGGCAGAGACATTATCTTGACCTGGTGGGTCTTCCCCATCGTATAGCCCCTGGCTCTCCCCCAGCATTTCTGTTTTAATACCTGTGATGCATCTATTTCTCTCCCCACCAGCTGCATTTCTCTGCACTTTGGAGTATAATTGCTTTACAATGGTGTGTTAGTTTCTGCCTTATAACAAAGTGAATCAGCTGTATGTATGCATATATCCCCATATCCCCTCCCTCTGTGTCTCCCTCCCACCTTCCCTATCCCACCCCTCTAGGTGCACGCACTTCTGACTCCCCAGTTCTGGTTCATGGGGCCGCCATTTCACACTCACTCTTTTTCCTCTCTCCCTGTAAGACCTGCAGTGGGGAGGGGCTGTGCAGCTGTCTGCGGGAGCATGTTTCAGGCCGAGGGGAGCAAGTCTTGGCCCATCAGAGGGGCAGCAGGAAGGCCAGTGCTGGGGGAGGGGTCTGCAGGGGCAGAGTAATTGGGGATGACTTGTTTGAGGAGAAGGCAGAAGGCCGCCCGGGGCCATTGCGAGCCACAGGCCTGAAAAGCCTAGAGGAGCACAGCTACCCATGTCCGCAAGCTGCTGTTCACTGAGCCCTCACCCTCTGGCTGGAGGCCCCTGTGTTAAATGAGGCCCGTGTTGTCCCGGTTTCCTTACCCCTCAGGCCTCATCCGTGTTCTCTTCAGCCTCTGGGTCCCGTTTATGTGGCTTTCCCCCCACCTGAAATGTTTTCTCGAAGAATCTGCCCTATCCTGACCACCCTCTCCTACAAGGTCCATCTGATGTCTTCACCAGGCCAAGCCTTCTGCATCCTCTGACCCCTTCCCCGTGTTTCTCTCATCTTACGGCCTTTGTCACGGTGCTGGTGACAGGAACCCAGGACTGTGTTTACACCCCCATGGCTTGTTGTGTTCATTGTGTGAGGGGAGAGTAACACCTCTAAAGGTTTTAATCCAGTTTTGGCTGCTTGGTTTAGATAATGTTGGAGACTTTTCTGCATTCTAAACAAATACATTATCATTGTAGAAAATGTAGAAACCATAACAGGCACAAGGGGGTAATTCTCACATCCAAAGTGTGGTCGCGTGTCCTTCTGACCCTTTATTATGCATGTATACATGCAGATGTCTTTGTTTTACAGAATCAGAGGCATATTTTATAGGTATATTATTCTGTAGCCTTCAAGTTTCCGCCTTGAACTTAACAGTGAAGTGTTTTCTCATGTCATTAATAATTTTAGAAAACATATTTTCGAAATGACTACGTAGTATTCCATCTTATGTGTAAACCATAATTAATCTAACTAATATCCTATTGGGTTATTTCCAGTTTTGTCCTAGAATAAACAATGCTGTGAATAACAACTTTGCATTTAAATCTTTATATAAAGAGTACATATAGAACGTATATCATAAAAAGTATACAAAGAATACTGATTCCCTTAATTCAATGCAGAACTTTTATTATGTCTTTAGGACAGATTCCTAGAAGTGAAATTACTAAGTGAAAAGTCTGCGCATGTTTAAGGCTTTGAGTACGTATTGCTGAATTTCCTTCCAGAAGGTCTCTTCTATACATGTGTACCTTGTTGCATGTCTAGCCCTCTCCCTCCCTCCAGTCCTGGGTATTTTCTTATTCTATCCCATTTAGATAAGTGAAACACCACCCCATTTAATTTGTTTTCTTGGGTTATTAGTGAATAGAAAATTCTTATATTTGTTAGCTACTTTATGTCTATTTTTAGCTGCCTGTCTCCTTCCACCCTTCTTTTTTTTGATTAGTGTTCTTATTTTCTACTGAGTGATGGAGCTGCTCGTCCCAGGAGATTTTCCAGTCAGTGCAGATGGTGCTAGGTGACAGTGTTCCCTGTGGTCCCAGATCGTGTCTCTGCTGAGGTTGTCGGCTGCCTGGCCATGCCCTTCCACCTGGGGGCTGGAGCCTGGGCCAGGCCCTCCCCATGGGGTGGCTGGGCACTTGCCTCCTGTGGGCCAGTTGAGAACCGCCTGACAGTTTGACTCACCTCTGTGTTTGGCCACACCCTTTTAAGATTCCGGTTTTGTTGTATCCGTGCATGTCTGCGTTTAAACAGGTTCGGTAACTTGACTTGGGAAGTTGCATCTAGAGGAGACTCTCATCAGGGACCCAGGTGGGGAGTGTCAGTCTGGTGGGCATGGATGGTGTTGCGGCCCACCTCCTGTGGGTCTGTGACCCGTGAGCAGCAGAAAGCCCTATGGGTGTTCCTAGGGGCACCCTAGTTAGCAGGGGTTCAAGCCCTTTCCTAGGACCCATGACATTTCAGATAGAGGGCTCTTCCAATTTTAGGGAAGGAAAGGAGTGTCAGGGCCTGGGAGATGCAACCATTCAAGGTTGCTTCTAGGTGTCAGAAGCTCTAATGTTTGTGAATCACATCCTGAATCGGTGAAAATAGAGAGGCATCCTGCCCCTTTCCCATGAAGGGGCCTCCTGGACTTTTAGAGGCAAGCAAGGAAGGAGCTTGGAATGACGATGCCAGAGGCGTCTGTGAAAGGGGCCTCAGGGGTCTGGGAGTTGCATTTGGTCAACTAGCTGTTTCCATGTTTATAGGCTCCCTACTTCCTCTCGGCAGATTTCTCCTCAGCTGTGAACCTGGGGAGCAGTGTGAGGTGCTGTGCCCCTTTCTAGCCCCAACACACACCTGGTAGCCCTCCTCTGAGGCTGCCCTGAACACACGAGGGGTATAGAGATGGTCCAGGCTGGGTGCTGCCCTCTGTGTATAGGTTGCATTCCGAAGTATTTCTTAGTATTTGGTTAACCACATACATATATATTCTAAATACATTACAAATAATAATTCATTAGTCCCCATCACAGCCTTGCCGGATGGGTTCTGTTATAACCTCCCTTACACGAGAGAACACTGAAACGTCAAGGTGGCGCCACTAACCTGGCCCAGGTCAGGGAGCTCAGGCAGTTCGGCTCCAGACCCCATGCTCTTTACCATGAACGGTCTGTGGCCCTGTTGGAGGAGGCCTGCTGCCCCTCTCGCTCTGACAAGCCCTCACGTCCAGGTGCGGATACTGACGCAAGTGTTCACAGCTCACCCCGTGTAGAACGAGGCAGTCCCTCTCGGGCTGTCTGGATCTGGAGTTTGGAAGGGTTAGGCCTAGTGCTTTGCGGGGAGGAAGCTCTACTTTTCTTCCATCCGGGAGCAGTTTCTAGCCGTGTGGCCTTGAGGGAAGTCCAGTGTTCAGTAGTCATTCTTAAAAGCCTGTCATCCATTGATGTATTCATTTACTGAGCAACTACAGTGTGACAGGTGTGGGGTTCCTGCTGCGGTACAAAGGTAACCAAGACAGCCAGTATCCTCACCTTAAAAAACGTATGATCCAATGAAGGATCAGTCACTGATGGGCATATCGGAGTGGGTGGATGCGGGGGTCCTTCATTCTGATATCCGAAGTATCACCAAATCCACAGTTTCGCATCTTGAGACCAGAGGTTTCCGGTGCATCCTGGCTGTCTTGCCCACATAGCAAGAGCAGTCGGTGCTCGGGCATCCAGGAGCTGCTCTTATCTTCTCTGGCGTCAGCAACAGCGGTGCCCCCACGGGTTGCTTTGAGATGAGTCAGAGCATCTTCTCTCCTCCTTGCTTCCAGAAGCAGCTGGGCTCTGGTCCCCACTTGTGCGCATCTGGGGACTCTAGCTCTCTCCCTGTGCTGCCTTTCTCAGTAGCACGCTCCAGGGAAAACATTCGGCGGCTAAAATGTGACAAGCAGTGCTTTGCATGCAGTAGGTACCCAATAAATGTTAGTTGAGTTGAAATCAGATGATTTTCCTGATAGCTGCTAGTTCAGAAGTGGTCTGTCAGGGTACTTTCAAAAAGAACTGCTTTTTGGGGCAGGTGACCAAAGCTGGATTCACCAATCGACTTATTCCCAGGGCATCTCTGAGAGGGGTCAGGGGCCTTGTCATCTGCCTGCTAGTGCCCCGGAGGGGAAGGGAGAGAACGGGGTAGCAGATGAGCTGAACAAAGAAGAGAAAATTTGGAAGTTCAAAGGAAGCTGATTTAAAAGTCCACGTGGACACCGCTGCTGTTGTTAGTGTCTCCTTATTTCCTTAGTGCTAAATTGTAGGCTGAGAGCTGCAGGGGCCCAGCTCGGGGCATGTCGTCAGAACCAGCTCCTGTGCATCTCCACGAGCGCTGCCCACCCCTCTTCCCTGTAAACCCCATTGGCCCTACCTGCTTCCTCTGCCAGAGCTCCCTGGGCAGCCCTGTGTTACGCATAGGATAGGGGTAGCAGGACAGGGCTCTCACTGTTACAGCTGGGACAGCAGTTACCTTCGATGCCTCCTTTCCCTGTCCCCTAAGTTCAGTGCTTCCCAGGTTCCTGGGGCCAGGGATATGTGTCCCGCACCCCACCATCCGTCTCTCCGACTCGCCAAGACTGTGTTCCTCTGGGGCTCTGCAAAGATGCTCACCGGCAGAGGAGACCGAGCGGGCGGGCTCCTCTCGCCATCCCCAGCCAGAGCGCATGTGCTCTGTATTTTGAGGCATATGTGTAGCTTTTTACTTGAGGGAAGTAAAAAAAAAGCTTTTGCCGCTTAAGGAGTGTGGAAAGCACCCAGAGCCTCGTGCATGGCCCATCCCTGTTAAGTTCTTAGCTTGTCACCCTCCCCAGGTCCACGGGCTTGTCACCCTCCCCAGGTCCACGGGCTTGTCACCCTCCCCAGGTCCACGGGCTGACCATCTGCAACCCGATCCTCTCCTGCACTTATGCGGGAAGCTCTGCCATGCCTCAAGGCTGAAACAGCTGCCTTTTCAGGAAACTGTTCCAGCCCCGCCTCACACCAGGGAATCTCTCCTGTGTGGAGTGCCGTGTGTGTGACAGTGAAGTACACTAACCTCAGGCGTGTGGCTTGATGAAATTTTACATGTTTGCACACCCGGTGAGCACTGTGCACACGGTGTGGGACATTTCGGCTTTCAGGAAGTGCCTTCGTGCGCGGTATAGTCATCCCCCATCCCCAGTGTAACCGCCAGCAGGGTCTCTGTCACCAGAGATGAGCGTGCTGGTCGTCAGGCGCGATGTCACAATGCAGTCTGTGTCCGCAGGGTCCATCCGTGTTGTGTGCATCCAGAGATCTGCTTTTTATGGATTCAAAGTATTCCTTTGTGCAGAAGATGTGGCACATACATACAATGGAATTTTACTCAGCCATAAAAAGAAACGAAATTAAGTTATTTGTATTGAGGTGGATGGACCTAGAGTCTGTCATACAGAGTGAAGTAAGTCAGAAAGAGAAAAACAAATACTGTATGCTAACACATATATATGGAATCTAAGAAAAAATGGTTCTGAAGAACCTAGGGGCAGGACAGGAATAAAGACACAGACGTAGAGAATGGACTTGAGGACACGGGGAGGGGGAAGGGTAAGCTGGGACGGAGTGAGAGAGTGGCATGGACATATATACACTACCAAACGTAAAATAGTAGCTAGTGGGAAGCAGCCGCATAGCAGAGGGAGATCAGCTCGGTGCTTTGTGACCACCTAGAGGGGTGGGATAGGGAGGGTGGGAGGGAGACGCAAGAGGGAGGGGATATGGGAACATATGTATATGTATAACTGATTCACTTTGTTATACAGCAGAAACTAACACACCATTGTAAAGCAATTATACTCCAATAAAGATGTTAAAAAAAAAGTATTCTTATGCATCCGTCTGTGTTGCTGGAGGACCAGGCGGCCAAAGCCTCCTGTGAGCTCCCCTTCAGCGTGCTTGTGAGTTTCACTAGCCGTTCTCGGTGCTGCTAGGGGCCGGCTGGCAGAGGCCCTGGTCAGGCTAGCGCACAGCCCACTGTGGCTCTTCTGGAGCGTCAGGTGTGCGGGCGCCGACCCTGGACTTGGGTGGATTTGGGTGGAGCAGCTGTTGTAGGGTTCTGAGGGTTAAGGAGTTCCCGAAGGCCTTGAGCCACAGCTTTTTAATAGGTTGTTGATTACTGAATCCAAACAAATGAGGAATTTGTCTTACAGAATTGAAGGGCCTTCCTAGTCCTTCCTTTATTTATTTTAAAAAATATTTATGTATTTATTTATTTGGGTTGTGCCAGGTCTTAGTTGCAGCGCACGGGATCTTTAGTTGCAGCACGCAGACTCTGAGATGCAGCATGCAGACTGTCAGTTGTGGCACGCAGGCTCTGAGATGCGACACGCAGACTGTCAGTTGTGGCACGCAGGCTCTGAGATGCAGCACGCAGACTCTCAGTTGTGGCACGCAGGCTCTGAGATGCGGCACGCACGCGGGATCTAGTTCCCCGACCAGGGATGGAACCCGGGCCCCCTGCATTGGGAGTGTGGAGTCCTACCCACTGGCCTGCCAGGGAAGCCCCCCCCCCCCCCCGCCCCGGTCTTTCATTTAATTCTGCAGTTTGAGTTGCTGCTGTCCTGCCTTCCTCTGCCCCGCTTTACCCCGTACTACCTTGCGTGGGCCCTTCTGGTGGGCCAGGTGCTCGGGGAGAAACTGAGACACGACATGAACAAGGACGGGCCTGGTGCTGCTTGACGGGTCCAGGACAGCTCGTGCCATGGTCTCTTTCTTTTTTTGAATTTTATTTATTTTTTATACAGCAGGTTCTTATTAGTCATCTGTTTCATACACATCAGTGTGTACATGTCAATCCCAATCTCCCAGTTCAGCCCACCACCGCCCCCCCCCACCCCGCCACTTCCCCCCTTGGTGTCCGTACGCTTGTTCTCTACCTCTGCCACAGTCTCTTCGGTGACGGTGCACAGTTGTCCTTTTGAAAACTGTCTGAGTTTCCCACGCGGAACGAAGACCCCCACGGCGGCCTTGACCGTGGCGGGCTGTGGAGCCAGGAGCTTCACGTGGCCTTCACCTAGGGGTGTCCCTGTGTCGCCCTGCAGCTCACCACTCGCACACCTGAGGATGTTGGTGAGCTGCACCCTTTGCCTTCGGGAATTTCTTCGCTCTCCCCGAAAGTCCTGCCTAGTGATCCGGCATGTTTATTTTCCGTTTCACGGCGTGAGTGTGCCTGTCGAAAGCTGGATTGTATGTCCGTCAGTCTACAGAGCAGATCTCTCTGTGCCTTTGCTTCCGAGACAGGACGTGGGGCACTGATGCACAGGGGCAGAAAGCGCCCCCGACGGCCTCCTTTGGGGGTGCGTGTTGCCATGGGAGGACCCTGGGGTCCCCGGTTAAGGGCTGTGGAAAAGACCTGTGAGGACCATTAAGCGGCTGTCTTTCCATGGTCAGCTATGCTAGAGGAACTGGGAGACTAAAGGAATGTTCGCGTCCTGTTTTCCACGCTTGGGGACCTGAGCGACTGCTTCCCCACCCACAAGCCCTGCCCTTACTTCCCTCGCTGGCCTGGAATAATGACGGGCTGCTGCTGTGGGGCAAACTACTCTGCCTGCACGAAGGTCCTTCACACAGAGCAGGAGGTGGCCCCTGGCTCCTGGTAGCAGCTACAGGTGCAGGACGCGCGGGGCACCCGGATTGCACAAGGACGTGCTCCTTTGGCCTGGAAGGGGATGCAGAAGCCCGTACGTCTAGACGCTCTTGTGGGCAGCACTGTGTCGGGTTCTCCGGAGAGGAGCTGCCCTGGAGCAGCTTTGTCCCTGCTCGTCTCGAGCTCGGAGTCACCGGTCCTGTGAACCGCCGCCCCGAACTGGGAGCAGTTTCCCAGGAATACGACCACACTGCTGGTCAGTGGTGCCTCCTCTCAGCCCACCCGGTGGTGGGTCACAGACTCTGGTCACCGCCAGGCCGAGGATCCGCAGGGACCAGCCCTTGAGAGTGAGCAAGCATGTGCTATCGGGGTTGCCCTGCAGTCCTTCCTGGAGTGAGGTTCTGGGGAACGCACAGTCTCTGGGCTCCCTCCCTGCCCTAGGAGCTAGGTCCAGACTGGTGGGAGCGGTTGCCACCCAGATCACCTCACCTGGAGGAGAGTCCGGGCAGGTGTGACCTCTCGTCAGTTTCAGTGGCGTCTCATGGTTGCAGCTTCCCTTCTCGGAGCATCGGCTGTGTACCAGCTTCCTGCTGGCCCTTCTGCCGGGTGCTCGTCACAGATGTTTCCTTGACGCTCCTCACACCTTATACATGGGCTGTAGAGGGGAGGACCTGGGGTCTTGACCAGGCTGTTAGCTCGCCCAGCCAAGGCCCCAGCCAAGTGGCAGAATCAGATCTTAAACCCTCACTTGCTGTGCCGTCCTGCTTCCCATCTAGTTATTATCCCCTGGTTCCACCTCATGGAGGACAGACAACACCTACCTGGTCCAGACGTGCTCTGAAGTCACAGCATGTGTCTCTCCACCTTCCTCCCCAGCACCTCCTGGACACCAGCTCAGGGCTGCGCTGCTTCTTAAATATCCCTCCTGCATCCTGTGAAATCCCCTCTCCTCGGCAGCCCCATGAGCTCTGGCCTGTGTACAGTCTGATTGGAGGGAGATGGGGAGGGTACAGGGAGAGCCTTTTCCTCTGTAGCACTGCAGAGGCTCTTTGCAACTGGGGTCAGTGTTAGCGGTGACCTCCCAGGTCCCTAGCGCACTGGACATGTGACTCAGTGGAGGCCCCTTGGATTGCAAGGCTGGGGTGGGCAGCGCCTGCTCAGCTTAGCGCTGAGTCCCCATGCAGAGATTGGGGTTAGGGCCACACTCCTGAGCACAGCTTTTCTCTCACAGAGTTACAAAAAGGTGGTTTCGTTGTGAAAAATGCCCTGAACAACAGCTGCCTGCCGGTGGCGGAAGGGACAGGGCCTCTGGAAGCCGTGACTCGCGTTCAGAAATCAGGAAGGTGGCTCAGCTGAAGGAGAGAACGCTGCTGTTGGGGGCCCGCGAGCTTCCTGCTCTGTCATTTATAAACCCACACCGGCAGAAGGCCTCACTTTATGATGCTGGCAAGTCTGACTCTTTGAGGAGGGCTCAGTACAGCCCTGGGAGTGCGTGTGGAAGGTCTAGCTCAGTGCAAAACTTCTCCATGCGTGCTTGGCCAAGAAGAGCAAAAGCTCGGGGAGCAAGGCGGATCGAGTGCGAGCTGGTGACCAGCTGCTGTTTGCTGGAATCTCACTCCGAGCAGCACATGGATGTGTATTCAGTTCTCACAACAACCCTACGAGGAATATGCTTTGTCCCTCTTTTACAAAGGAGGAGATAGGCTTGGAGAAGTTGAAATTATCGAGTCACCCAGCCAGTCAAGGTGAGTCAGGACTTTGAACCTAGTACACTGGTCCAGAGCCTTCGCTCTCGGTGACTCTGCCTTTTGTGTGATAAGCTACCACTGGCCCAGGCAGCGTCCCGCCTCAGCCCATCCCCTCCCTGGACACTGACGGTTTTCCATGCACCCTGAGCTCATGTCCGAACGTGACCTTGCCTCCCCACTCAGGCTGGGGCTCCAGTCCTCTGCCTGAGCGGATTTCTGTTCCAGGAAAGTTCTGTGAAGGCAAAGACAGATGAGCACCCTGGCATTTGCCTCCACACTCTGGCCCAGGTGGACCTTCCAGTCCGCCAGCCCCACCTCAACACCAGGGTCTCCCTGCATGTTTACCCCCAGCTTCTAGAGCAGCCCGACTCTGGTTCATGCTGCTAACCCCACCATGGCCCCCCTTTGTCCACGCTGTCAGCTGGTCTGGGTGCCGTCCCTTCCCACGTAGGGCGTCCCTGTCCCTTGGAATTCTCACCCACACCATGGGCGCTCTTTAGGTCTTGTCTAAATTCTCCCCTGTATTAGCCTCAGTGCCTTCATTTACTAGCCTTGTACCCGTGCACTGTTATGGAATCCTTTCAGGCCTCAGTCTCCTGGTCTGTAAAATGGGAACAGTGACACCTCAGGGTCGCCGTCAGGGTCACGTAGAGCATGCACGCAAAGCTTGGCGCCCACCACACCTCCTCTACCACGGTGGAAACCCCTGCCAGGCAGGGACCACAGGCCATATTCCTAAATCTCTCCTCCATTCTCAACCCTGCCCCACCGCTACATTTAGCAGTACTGGGTCCACGGGTGCCGGTCACGCATTCGTGAGCAGAGGAGTGTGTGCCCACCTGTCTGGAGCACACGTGGGGCTCGTAGAGGTGACCACAAGTGCAGTGGGTTCTCAGTCCCCAGCAGCTGTCTGGCAGCCTCATGCAGGAATCGGTGCTTGTCTGAGCAGTTGTGCAGGTGCTGACAGCTGTACCCCCATTGCTGTGGATTGAGGTGGGTGGACGGGGCACAGCAAGGGGCCAGGCTCCGCCCCATCTGACTCACAGGTCTGTGGCCCGATTGTAAACTGTCCCAGCGTGTCAGCCCAGGAGGTCGTCCCATGGCAGGTCCCACGCTCTGACAGATGCCTCGTTAGGACGACAGCCTGTACTACCTGATCATCCCATAAACGGAGGTCTCTCCACAGTTTTCCACGTGGCATGCTGTGTACACATGTTCCTTGGCCCCGTCCTGAAATGGTCCCGAGGTGCTGGCGTTTACCCTATGAATGTACACTCCTGAGATCTTTTATGGTTGGAATGTCGTGTTGATTGTGACTCCAGGACCCACCCCGATGAAGAGCAGGACATAGGTCACAGCCCACAGGGCTGCCCCAGCAGCCTCGTGGTGCACAGTGAGGTCCTGCCCGCCGGTGCCTGGGCTGTTGGGAGCTCCTTCGGGCCACACGTGGGTGATGTGCTGCAGCTCCTTCTCCATCTGTTTGTTGCTTTCCTCGCGCGCACAGTTTAAACCAGGGCCTGTGTCATGCCGCTTCTTCGTTTACGTTTCTCAGTTTGTCATTACACATTTGCACATGTGATTACTGTTCAGCGTCTCAGTGTTGGGCTCTCAGGCTAAACCATCAGCCTCACGAAGACGCTCGTCACTGGCGCAGGGCCTGGCCCGTATTGGGCGTTCAGTGAAATCTTGTTGAATGAATGAATGAGTACTAAAAGTAGCCCAGGGCTTCCCTGGTGGCGCAGTGGTTGGGAGTCCGCCTGCCGATGCAGGGGACACGGGTTCGTGCCCCGGTCTGGGAGGATCCCACATGCCGTGGAGCGGCTGGGCCCGTGAGCCATGGCCGCTGAGCCTGCGCGTCCGGAGCCTGTGTTCCGCAACGGGAGAGGCCACAGCAGTGAGAGGCCCGCGTACCGCAAAAAAATAAAAAGTAGCCCGTAGTGGTTACTGGCAAGATGCTTACTGGGATGTTTATGACACTGCTTTTGAGACTTTAGTGTGCACCTGGGTCACTGGGAATCTTGTTAGAATGCAGATTCTGATTCCCTGTGCCTGGGCCCAGCCCAGAGAGCCTGGTTTCACTGGCCAAAGTTGGGCCGGGTGTACACCGCTCCCTGGGCTCTTGGCCTAGGCAGGAGTCCCAGGCCCGGGGGGGCCTTGCTGCTTTGTTCTGAGTTGCACCCAAGTAATTTTCAACCTGATTGGGATCACACTGTGGATTTACCGTTGGGTCGTGTTTTCTTTCACTGTCCATATTGTAAAGGCTTCCTTGAGCGCTGAAACAGCACCTCTGTTGGCTTCATCGTGTTTCATCCTGCGCGTGTTGGCTTCATCGTGTTTCATCCTGTGCGTGTTGGCTTCATCGTGTTTCATCCTGCGCGTGTTGGCTTCATCATGTTTCATCCCGCGCGCGTGCTTCGTCTGTTTGACGAGCTTTTACAGTTTCCGTTTTTCACCGTATTTTGATGAAGATTTTCTGTCAGAATCTACCTGTGCTTCTCTTCCTGTGATTGCTCTCACCTGAGAGGCCGGGGGTGGTGGCCTTGGTATGGGGTGGTGCCCCGGGGTGGGGTCGCCTGGGGGTGGAGCCTCTACCGCAGGATCCAGGGTGCTGGGCCGGGTCGCTTCCTGCAGTGAGAAGGCTGGGTAACGTGTGTACGTCGTTTGAAGTCTGCGTTGTAAGACAGCCTTTACTTATAAGGGGTCGTTCGTGTGTGGAAGAACATAGTAGCCCCCTGGATAACCCTCAGGTATCTTCAAGAGAAACACATTTTACGGTAGGAAAATGAGCAGAGGAGTCGTGGGTGCTTCAGCCCCAGGCCGCTGCCCGGGAGCAGGCAGTGGGGATCGGAATGAGAAGACTTAGCATCTGGCATCCTCCTTGGTCCCTCAAGGTTAGGGCAGAGTCTCAGGATCACTGGGAAGAGTCTAGCTCTGAAGATTTTGGAAGGAAAGTACTGCTTTCACAGTAATGGTTAAATTGTTACAGTGGTCAGAAGCAGCTAACCTGCTCTGTGTGCATAAAACCTTAAGTAGCCCCACCCTACAGATGGGATAACTGAAGCCCAGAGAGCTGTAGCACCGGGGCGACCTGTCCAGGCCCTGTGGAAGGGATCCAGCAGGCCTTTGAGCTGCCATGGTCTGTGCTCCTGTGTAGCGTCCGGCAGGTTATGGAAAACGCGTGGCTTCCATCAGCCCATCTCCTTACATTCTCTCCTCCCCGTGGCACCTACCACTTTCCTACACACTATAGGATCTGCTTATTCACTATTTTTACTGTTTGCTGTCTGTCCTCCCCACTAGTATGTAAGTCTCATGAGGGCAGACATTTTTTCTGTTTTGTTCACTCACGTGCCCCAGTGTGAGGGGTCGTACCTGCTTCTTGGAACCTCTCCATGGATATTCTCTGCGTGAGTGAGAGCAGGGGCCATACCTCATTACTAGCTGTCCACTCAGCAGATGTACTTTGAGTGCCTGCTCTATGCCAGGGTCAGTGGGGATAAAATGGAGACCGTAGTTTGCTTTTTGAAGCTATAAAGTCCAGCTCATGGAAATACTTTTTCAATGAATAAGTTCCTCCTTGGGGTACTTCCCTGGCGGTCCAGTGGTTAAGGCTTCGCCTTGCAGTGCAGGGGGTGCGGGTTCTATCCCTGGTCGGGGAGCTAAGATCCACATGCTTCGAGGTCAAAAAAACCAAAACATAAGACAGAAACAACATTGTAACAAATTCAATAAAGACTTTAAAAATGGTCCACATCAAAAAAAAAAAGTTCCTACTTGGTAGCTTGGAGGAGTGAGTTCACATGAATGAAGAGACACATGTCACGTGAAACGACACTTTTGTAAAAGTGTCCTGGTGGTTCTTGGGGCCTCTCTTGTGAAAGGGAGCAGCGAAAGCAAACGATGCTTCTCGGATGTTCTCTTTCTAGGGTCAGTTCTGCTGCAGGGAGGGTGTGGGGCGGGCAGTGGTGGGAGCGGCCTAGAGGCTCGGGGTCTCCCTTCCTGCCGCAAATGCAGGGTGCCCACCGCGTGGTCTCCAGCGGAGGGCACACCTTCAGGCAGCCACTGGGTCTGACTGAGACCCCCTGAGCCTCTGTGTCCTAAAGCTGGTACTTGATGTTGAGCTGTGCCCTCGGAAGCAGAGGCACAGCCAGAGTGTGTTACACCTGCCAGGTCACACCCCTTTGCAAATATTCATTGGAACAGTGCCTTTGCTGGTGAAGGTGTCTTCACTTTCGTGCTGACACGTGGCGGGCAGGGGCGGCTGGCGTTCAGCTTCAGGTTGCTGGGATGTGGCAGGGCTGGCCTGAGGCGCGGGGCCTGCTTGCTGACTCTGTGCTCACATCTGCTGCATTCCTGTTTTGTCCGGTAATGTCAGCTTATAGACTTTTATTTTGACGCTGGTTAACACAGGTTTATTTCATTAATTCAATAAAGATTTGAGTGCCTACCGTCTAGCAGGGACCGTGCTAGGCTGCAGCAGACAGACCCTGCCTCACGGGCTTGTGGTCTGGTGGCAGGTTCCTGCTTTCGCTCATACGGTAATTGAAAGTCTGTGGCTGCTTGGGGTTTGGGGGGTAGCTTATAAGTGACTCAGTTACTAAGCAGATTCCAACAGGTAAAGACTCCTCCTTGATGCCTGGCTCCTCTGGCCTTGCCTGGTGAGTCTGACAATACCTCATCACGCCCCTGTGGGCACCTTGTGGGCACCTTACAAGCCAGGAGCCAGGTGACGTGCAAGTTTGAGATACCTACCTCATAGGACCACAAGCGTTCAGTAAAAGAATGTTTTTCAAGTACAGCAGATAAGTGGAAAATGCATGGAGTAGACCAGTGCATACAGTATGCTCCTGTTTAAAAAAGAGGGAATATGGATACAAGGCACAGATACTGCTCTTACATGCAGGACATGCCTTTTGAAGGCACTACAACTGAAACCATTGGTTCCTGTGCAGGGGACACTGGGTGGCTGGGATTCCTTCTGAATTTTGAGCTGTATGGTTCTATCCCATTCAAACCATAAAGATAAATAAAATGTACCAAACTGTGTGATCCTAATTCTTTAAAAAGCACACATGTTGGAGAAGCCTGGAGGAGCGTCCTCTCCCGAGCGCAGAGCTCTCTCAGACAGCTGTCCCTCCCGGCCCAGGCAGGACTGGAACGGCCGCAGGACAGTGAGCCCTGGGCTCCAGTGGCACCTCAAGTGTCATACCAGACACCAGCCCTTGGCGTTTCCGCCCCTTTTTCGGTCCAGCATGAATCTTGCTGGTTTCTCCAGAGTGACTGTGTTCACAGGCACATGCGGTCGGCTTTTCTGACTGCCTCTGAGGCGAAGATTACCGTGAGTTGCATGCAGGAGAGGAAAGGATGCTTTTTTAAAAACAGCGGAGTATCTTAAGGAAATGATGAAGGAGGATAGAAATTCAGAGTTACAGACCTTTGTCCTTAAAGTTCAATTCCCCTGTTTTGTGAAAGGCAACCTGAAAGGGGAGGTGAGCTGGGGCTTGGGGGTGGTTGACTCAGACGCTGTGGCAAAAAGTGACCAAGTGCCCCTTTGCCTCTGGGTTTTAGCTGCCTACATCTAGGAGGGGGCAGCTTGAAAGTAACAGTAGTGTGGTGCGTTTCCTGCCCCCATATAGCTGTTAGAGACACAGCCACGGGTGCACCTTTACCTCCCACAGCCTTCCCCCAACTGATGGAAATGGTGATTGGTTGCCCCCCACCGGGGGCCGTCGAGGGACATCACGTGGGGTTCAGGCCCTAGGAGCCCTCCCTAGTTAGAAAGACAACAGTGGGAAAGGACCTAGGTGAGAAGACAGTACCATTTATCATTCTCCTCCCCTTGCCTTTGGTGTTAGACCACAGGAGGACGGCAGCTGCTTGACTCACTCAGTTTCTCTGGGAATGGTATTACGCCAGAGCTGCATCTTAATTATCAAAAATGTGCCATTTTAGAGTTTTTAAGCAAAGAGTAGCTAAGTGAGTTTAAGATGAAACCTGGGACCATGATTTCCGTCGTGAAAAGAATGAACTTCTTGGTCGGCTTGAAGTGGCAGCAGCTCACTGCTGCAGAGGGAACACAGGAGCAGAGTCAGAAAATGGGCTTTATTTCCAGCCTGGAGTCAAGTAGCTCTATGGCCTTGGGCAAATCTCTCTCTCTGAGACCCTCAGCATAGGAGCTTGGAAGTGCACTTCCACTGGGGAAGCTTATGATTTAATTGTGGGCGTGAAGACAGCTAACAAGACTTGCAGTGCACACCAAATGAGCCTTTCACGCTCTGAATTAAATATGTTTCCATACAAAAAGGATTTGTTTAAACATGTGGATAACTGTAGAGAGAACTCCTTAGGTATCAAGAAAAAGAAAATTCTACATTTTTACTATTTTTAACCTGGAAAGTAAGGGATAATTATGGTAATGGTAATGAACTAACCTTGGAGTCACGTGACATTGAACGATGAAAATACATTTGTATTGCCAGAGCCTTGTGGCTCCGAAAACGTCATTCATATGGAGTTTTAGCTTCTAAATTGGATGAGAGGGACTGAGGGCCTTTTGCAGTTTGGGGTCAGGGTGGAGATGGGTGTGTGAAGGAGGCAAGTTCTGCCCTGTTCAGAGTGCCTGCCCTCTGTCTTCCCTACCAGCTCTACGCTGTTGGACCAATTCGAACTGGAAAAGCTTGCCCTACCAGCTTGGACGAAGTCTCACATCCCGTTCTCCTCTGCAAGGGCCAGCAGCAATGGCGGTGGGGCGGGGGGCGGGCTTCCCTGAGTTCTTTGTAAGTCTTCATCTTCCAAACTGAGGTGTGCTGGCAGGCGATGCTTGGACCCTTGGTCTCTTGGGATTTCCTGGGGCAAAAGCCGAGCCTCCGTGTGCACCAGCCAGTCCACCACCGTCTTCCGGGGTTTCCATATTTCTCAACGCAGCCGCCAATAAGCCTTCAATTGGCTGTTTAAAAAACTTATTCTTTGAAGTGAAAGTTACAAAAACAGCTCTATAAGCTGTAATTTATATGAAATAAAATTCATACCTTTCAAGTGTAAATTCAGTAGTTTTTGGTATTTTCACAGAGTTGTGCAATCATTACCATTATTTAATTTTAGAACATTTTCTTCACCCCAAAAAGAAACCCCATACCGATTAGCAGCCATTCTCAATTCCTTTCTACTTCTAGTCCCTAGAAACCACTAGTCTGCTTTCTTTATGAATTTGCTTCTTCTGTACATTTCATATGAATAGAATCATACAGTATATGGTCTTACGTGTCTGACGTCTTTCATTAACCATAATGTTTTCAAGGTTCAAATTTGTCGCAGCGTGTGTCATACTTCATTCCTTATTATGGCTGAGTAATATTCACTAACAGGGTATATGCCACTTTTTGTTTATCCGTTCATCAGTTGATGGACATGGGGATATTTTCACTCTTTGGCTATTGTGAACGATGCTGCTGTGAACATTCGTGTGCAAGTTTTTATGTGTTCATTAATCTTGGGTACATACCTGGGGGTGACATTTCTGGGCCACATGGCAGCTCTTTGTTCAACATTTTTAGGAGCCAAACTGATTACCAAAACAGACACATATTTTATATTCCTACCAGAAATGTATGAGAGAGTTCAGACTCCTTCACATTCTTACCAACACATTGTCATCTATCTCTCTTTTTTTTTCTGGCTACACCTCATGGCATGTGGGATCTTAGTTCCCTGACCAGAGATCTAACACATGCCCCCTGCAGTGGAAACGTGGAGTCTTAACCACTGGACCGCCAGGGAAGTCCCTGTCATCTATCTCTTTGATTGTAGTCATCATAGTGGATGAAATGGTGGCTTATTACAGTTTTGATTTGCATTTTCCTAATGACTTATGATGTTGAGCTCTTTTCATGTGTTTATTGGCTATGTGTATATCTTCTTTGGAGAAATGTCTGTTCAAGTCCTTTGCCCATTTTAATAGGGTTGTTTGTCTTTTCATTGTTGAGTTTTAAGGGGTCTTTATATATTTTTGCAGCATTTTCCTCCCGGTCTGTAGATTATCTTTTCACTTTGTTGATGCACAGCACTTTCAGTGTTGATGAAGGCCAGTTTATCTAATTTATTCTTTTGTTGCTTATGCTTTTAGTATGATAGCGAAGAAATCATTGCCTAAGTGAAGTAATAAATTTAATCCTATGTATTCTTCTAAGAGTTTTATAATTTTAGCTCTCACATTTACGTCTGTGATCCAATTTTAGTTTAGCTGTATATGACATGAGGTAGGAGTCCAACTTCATTGTTTTGCCTGTGAGTATCAGATTGCCTCAGCACCATTTGTTGAAAAGACTATTCTCTTCCACTACTGAATTGCCTTAGCATTCTTGTCAAAAATCAATTGATCACAAATATAAGGGTTACTTTCCTGGACTCCCAATTCTATAATGTTGATTATATGTCTACTTCTTTGCCAGCATTAGTCTGTAAGTTTTGAAATTAAGAAGTGTGAGTCCTCCCTGTTCTTCTTTTTCAAGGATCTTTTGGATTTTCTGGGTCCCTTGCATTTCCACATAAGTTTTAGGAACAGCTTGCCAGTTACTGCAAAAGGGCGGCTAGGATTTTCATAGGGCTTGAAATGAATTTGCAGTCAAGTTGGGGATTGTTGCCATCTTAACAGTCTTAAGTCTTGCACTTCATAAGCATTGAATATCTTTTTTCCTTCCCCCCCCCTTCCTTTCATGGCATAGGTAGCCATCTGCTCCCTGGAGACACCTGCCAATAACTTTGAGAAAAATACTTGACAAAATGGGAACTCATCAGGGAATTGTTATTAATGTATTAGTCGTCTTACTTTATGAATTAAAAGCTGTTCTGTTTTGTCCTTTTTAGATGTCCATATATGTGCTCACACTATTTAGGTCTTTAATTTTTCAACAGTATTCTGTACACTATTCTGTAGTTTTCAGTGTACCAGTCTTTCACTTCTTTTATTAGATTTATTCCTAAATACTTTAATCCTTTTTGATGCTATTGTAAGTGAAATTTTCTTAATTTCATTTTCAGATTGTTCATTGCTAGTGTACAGAAATAAATTTATATTTGTGTGTTGATACTGTATCCTGCAACCATGCTGAACTCATCTATTAGGTCTAATAATTAATTCTTCCAGATTCCTTAGGACTTTCTACATGTAAGGACATACCAGATGGGGACAGACGTATTTTTAATTCTTCCTTTCCAATCTGGATGTCCTTTATTGTCTTCCCTAAGTGCCTTGGTAGAACCTGTAGAACAGTGTTAAATGGTAGATGTGAAAGTGGAAATTCTTTTCTTGTTCCTCATCTCTGGGTGAAATCATTCTGTCTTTGACCGTTAAGTGTGAGGTGTTAACCTAAAACAAGCAGTTACTTTACCAACAAATAGGGTTTGTTTGGGAACAGCAAAAAAATTGCAATTTGAGACATGCAGTCTATGGCAAACCACAGGCATGTCCAGAGAACAAAGGGAGTCTGCTTTTATGGGGAAAATGGGGAAGCTGCAGGGGTTGTTCTAAATGAAAGTTCATTGGAGGAAGGTAGTAGTTCAGGATGGTGATGGCTTCTCCTTGGTCGAGCTGTGATGTTTCTCATTGGCTGAACTGTTGCTGAGCGAGGAGAAATTCTTCCTTTGGGATAGTAATGTAGTCACTTCCTGTCTGGGAGTGCAAGGTATGCTTCTTCCTGTGGGGCATACACATGAAATTCAGGGCATGCAAATGATGGTGAGTGAGAATGCGTGAGAGCTCCCTCTACAGGTCATTCCTGACTCTAATTTTAGTTGAGGTCTCCTTTATTAATTTCCAGAGGTTACATGTGAGTTTTCTTAGATGCCCTCTATCAGGGTGGAGAAGTCCCCTTATATTCCTAATTCATTGAGTATTTTAGATCATTAAAAGGTGTTAGATTTTGTCAAATGCTCTTTCTGCATCTTTTGAGATGATCACGTGGCTTTGCTCTTTATTACTATTATATACTACATTGATTTTTAGGTGTTAAACTGACCTTGTGTTCCTGTGATAAGTCTCACTGGTCATGATGTATTGTCCTTTCTATATAGTCCTTTGCTGGATATAGCTTGCTAGTATTTTGTTGAGAATTTCTGTGTTTCTGTTCACAGTGGATATTGATTTGTTGTTTACTTTTCCTGTAATGTCTTTTTCTGGCTTTGCCAGGGTAATACTGACTTCATAGAATAAGTTGGAAAATGTTCCTTCCTCTTTTACTTTTTAGAAGATTTGTGAAGGATTGGTATTATTTTTGTAAATGTTTACTAGAATTCTCCAGTGAAGCCATATGGGCATCGGCTTTTCTTTGTGGGCAGTTTGAAAATTAAATAAATACCTTGCAATAAGTTTAATCAGATTGTCTGTTTATTGTTGAGTCAGTTTTGGTAATCTGTGTATTTCTAGCAGTTTGTCCTTTTCATCTCGGTTATCAAATTTGTTGACACACAGTTATTAGTAGTATTCCCTTGTCATACTTTTAAAAAATAAACTTCTAATTTTAGGACAGCTTTAGATTTACAGAGAAGTTACAAAGATAGCACAGAGAGTTTCCATATATGTGCCACATCTAGTTTCCTCTGTTATTAACGTCTAATGTTAATAAAATCAAATCTAATGGTACATTTGTTATAGTCTGTAAATATTGATACATTTAAATGAAATACATACTTTATTTTTCCTTAGTTCTCACCTAGTATTCTTTTTAGCCTAATGTTTCAAAATCCTGTACAGGATACCACATCATATTTGTGTGATGTCTCCTTAGGCTCCTCTTGACCATGACAATTTCTCTGACTTTGATTGTTTTTTATTACCTCTGTGAATTGAATGTTGAATTCAGTTCCTATGTTGAAGCCCTAATCCCCAATTTGACTCTAGGTATTTGGAGGTATGAGGCCTTTGGGAGGTAATTAGGGTTAGATTAGGTTATCAGGGTAGAAGCCTCATGATGGAATTAATGTCCTTATAAAAAGAGGAAAAGATGCATGAGCTCTCCATCATGTGAGGACACACAGTAAGAAGGCGGCCATCAGCAAATGAGGAAGAGAGCTCTCACCAGATGCTGAATCTGCCAGCACCTTGATTCTGGACTTCCCAGCCTCCAGAACTGTGAGGAGGAAATATTTGTCGTTTAAACTGCCCAGTCTACGGTATTTTGTTGTAGCAGCTCAAGCAGCGACCTCAGCACTTTGAAGGAGTAATGGTCAGATCCTTTGTGGATTATCCTTCAGTTGGGATTTGCCTGCTGTGTTTCTCATGATTATACTGGGGTTATAGGAAGTGTCATTTTCATCACACCACATCAAGGGCACATGCCGTCAACATGGCTTATCACTGTCGATGTTGACCTTGATGACCTGGCTGAGAATGTTTGCCAGATTGCTCCACTTAAAGTTACTCTTTCTCTCCCTTTCCATACTGTATTCTTTGGAATGAACTCTGTGTGCAGCCTACACTTAAGGAGTTCTACCTCCTTGAAGTTGGTGTATCTACCTAAATTATTTGGTGTTCTTCTGCATGGGAGATCTGTCTCTTCTCTCCCATTTATTTATTCACCATTTATTATGTCATTATGGACACATGGACATTTATTTTGTATGCTGAGTTATAATCCAGTATACTTTGTTGATCTTCTTGCTCATATGGTTCCAGCTTCAGCAATTGGGAGCTTTTTCAGTTGGTTCCTGTTTCCTTTGACATACCCCCATGATGATGTGTTTTGTTTCTGTTTTCAGCACTTTCTTACTTTCTGGTGTTATAAAATTTCCTAGGCTCATCTTATGTATTTTGTGTACCAGTTCTAGAACCAGTCGATTCTTCAAGGAGTTTCTTGGGTGTTAGGTGTGATTGTTACTACTGGGATGCCTATGATCCTTCTTAATTCCTTAAGCTCAATAGTAATGTTTCCTCTTTCACTCCTGATTTTAGTAGTTTGAATCTTCTTTTTTTCTTGGTCCACCTACTTAAAGATTTGTCACTTTTGTTGATCTTTGATCTTTTCAAAGAACCAAGTTTTGGTTTTGTTATTTTCTGTATTTTTTTCTATTCTCTATCACATTCATTCTGTTCTAATCTCTATAATTTCTTACTTTCTGCTTGCATTGGGTTCTTTTTGTGCTTTTTTAGTTTCTAATGGTGGTAGTTTAGGTTATTGTTTTGATATCTTTCTTCTTCTATTACTATGGGTGTTTATAGCTGTGAATTTCCTCTAAGCACTGCTTTAGCTGATTCCCATAAATTTTGCTATGGTATGTTTTCATTTTCTTTAATCTCTCTGTATTTGCTAATATCCCTTGTGATTTTTTCTTTAACCCATTGGTTATTTAGGAGTGTGTTGTTTAATTTCCACATATTTGTAAATTTCCCCAATTTCCTTCTATTATTGATTTCTAATTTCATTCCATTTTGGTTGGAAGACATATTTTTGTATAATTTCAATCCTTTTAAATTTATTAGGACTTGTTTTAGGGTCTAAAATGTGGTCCATCCTGGAGAATGTTCTATGTTCACTTGAGAAGAATGTGCATTCCACAGTTGTTTGGTGTCATATTGTATAGACTGTTAGGTCTAGTATTGTCCTCTATTTCCGTTTTGATCTTCTATCTAGTTCTATTTTGTAATGAAAGTGGAATATTGAAGTTTCCAACATTCGTTTTTTTAATGTTTCAAATTTTTTATTTTTATTTTTTACATCTTTATTGGAGTATAATTGCTTTACATTGGTGTGTTAGTTTCTGCTTTATAACAAAGTGAATCAGTTATACATATACATATGTTCCCATATCTCTTCCCTCTTGTGTCTCCCTCCCACCCTCCCTATCCCACCCCTCTAGGCGGTCACAAAGCACGGAGCTGATCTCCCTGTGCTATGCGGCTGCTTCCCTCTAGCGATCTATTTTACGTTTGATAGTGTTTATATGTCCATGCCACTCTCTGACTTAGTCACAGCTTACCCTTCCCCCTCCCCGTATCCTCAAGTCCATTCTCTAGTAGGTCTGTGTCTTTATTCCTGTCTTACCCCTAGGCTCTTCATGACATTTTTTTTCTTAGATTCCATATATATGTGTTAGCATACGGTATTTGTCTCTCTCTTTCTGACTTACTTCACTCTGTATGACAGACTCTAGGTCCATCCACCTCACTACAAATAACTCAATTTCGTTTCTTTTTATGGCTGAGTAACATTCCATTGTATATATGTGCCACATCTTCTTTATCCATTCATCTGTTTATGGACACTTAGGTTGCTTCCATGTCCTGGCTGTTGTAAATAGTGCTGCAATGAACATTTTGGTACATGACTCTTTGAATTATGGTGTTCTCAGGGCATATGCCCAGTAGTGGGATTGCTGGGTCATATGGTACTTCTATTTGTAGTTTATTAAGGAACCTCCATACTGTTCTCCATAGTGGCTGTACCAATTCACATTCCCATCAGCAGTGTAAGAGTGTTCCCTTTTCTCCACACCCTCTCCAGCATTTATTGTTTCTAGATTTTTTGATGATGGCCATTCTGACTGGTGTGAGGTGATACCTCATTGTAGTTTTGATTTGCATTTCTCTAATGATTAATGATGTTGAGCATCCTTTCATGTGGTTGTTGCCAATCTGTATATCTTCTTTGAAGAAATGTCTATTTAGGTCTTCTGCCCATTTTTGGATTGGGTTGTTTGGTTTTTTTGTTATTGAGCTGCTTGTAAAGTTTGGAGATTAATCCTTTGTCAGTTGCTTCATTTGCAAATATTTTCTCCCATTCTGAGGGTTGTCTTTTGGTCTTGTTTATGGTTTCCTTTGCTGTGCAAAAGCTTTGAAGTTTCATTAGGTCCCATTTGTTTATTTTTGTTTTTATTTCCATTTCTCTGGGAGGTGGGTCAAAAAGGATCTTGCTGTAATTTATGTCATAGAGTGTTCTGCCTATGTTTTCCTCTAAGAGTTTCATAGTTTCTGGCCTTACATTTAAGTCTTTAATCCATTTTGAGCTTATTTTTGTGTATGGTGCTAGGGAGTGTTCTAATCTCATTCTTTTACATGTAGCTGTCCAGTTTTCCCAGCACCACTTATTGAAGAGGCTGGCAGGCGGATTCTTAACCACTGCGCCACCAGGGAAGTCCTTGCACTTGTCTTTTAATCAGAGAGAAGAAAAAGTTACAAGCAAACAGCAACACATTTGTACATACCTATGTAGTTATTTTTTTTCCTATGTAGTTACTTTTAACAGTGCTCTTTATTTCATCATGTGAATTTAAGTTAATGTAGAGTGTCCTTTCATGTCAGCCTAAAGGATGGCTTTAGTATTTTGTAAGGCAGTTCTGCTAGTGACAAATTCTCCCAGTTTTTGTTTATTTAAGAATGTCTCATTTCTCCTTCATTTTGAAGGATAGTTTTGCTGGATATAGAATTCTTGGTTGACATTCTTTTTTCCACCCACAAGTTGGAACATGTCATTCCGCAGCATTTTAGCCTCCGTGGTTTCTGATGAGAAGTCAGTTGTTAATTTATTGAGGATCATTTGGACGTGACAAATTGTTATTCTCTTGCTGCTTTCAAGATTCTCTGGTTTTGAGTTTGGTAGTTTGACTATGATGCATCTAGATGTGGGTCTCACTGAGTTTATTCTACTTGTAATTTGTTGAACTTTTGGATATGTAGATTAAACTTTTTCATCAGATTTGGGAAGTTTGGGGCCACTATCTCTTCAGATATCCTTTCGCCTTTCTCTCTCTCTCTCCTCTAGGATTTCTCCAAGATGTGTTTCTTGGTATGCTTGATAGTACGGCACAGATCGTATGTCTCTGAGGCTCTGTTCATTTTCCTTCATTCCTTTTTCTTTTGCTTCTCCGACTGGATACTCTAAATTGGCCTATCTTCAAGTTTGCTGATTCTTTCTCTGCCACCTCTAATCTACTACTGAGTCCCTCTAGGGAATTTTTCATTTCAGTTATTATAATTTTCAACTCTAGAATTTCTGTTTGGTTCTTTTTTAAAAAATGATTTTAGTCTCTATTATTTTCTAGTGGTGAGACATTGTTTTATGGTTTCCTTTAGTCTTTATACATGGTTTCCTTTAATTTGAACATATTTATAGTAGCTTATCTAAAAATCTTTGTCTAGTAAGTGCAACTTCTGGGCACCCTCAGGGACAGTTTGCATTGACTGTTTTATTTAACTCTGGCCATTTTTTCCTATTTCTTTGTATATCTCATAATTTTGTTGAAAACTAAACATTTTAAATAACATGACATGATAACTCTGAAAGCCAGACTCTTCCCTCAGGGGTTTGTGGTTGTTGCTGCTGTTGGTTTGTTGAGTGACTTTTCCTGGACTAATGCTGTAAAAAAGTGTATTCTTTCTCTTATGTGATGACCACTGAAGCTCTGCTTAGTTAGCTTCATGGTCATCTGATGATAGGACACAGATTTCCTCAAGTGATTTTAACCAGTAAGTTTCCAGTCCTTTTGGTTATACGTACCAAAAGGGGCACGTATTGGGGCACACAGTCAACACTTCAGTAGCTTACAACTTTGCTTTAACCTTCACTTCCTGATTGCACAGAATCTCAAAGTCAGCCAGATATGAGAGATTACAACCTTCTCATGTCTTTCCTGACCATGCACACAGTCCTGCACATGAATGCGCCCTTATATTTCCAGGAATATATCAGAGCTTATCAAAGGCTTCTATGGATACCTCATTCCCCAGCATTTTAAAAATTTTCCTCCATTTTTCTATTGTAGTAAAATACACATAACATAAAATTTACCATCTTAGCCATTTTTAGGTGTACAGTTTAATGATATTAAATGCATTCACATTGTTGTGCAATCATGCCAGTATTTATCCTCGTAACTCTTTTCATCTTGTTAAACTGAAACTTTATACCTGTTAAACAATAACTTCTGGGAATTCCCTGGCGGTCCAGTGATTAGGGCAGGGGGCACGGGCTCAATCCCTGCTTGGGAAACTAAGATCCTGCATGACGCATGGCGCAGCCAAAAAACAACAACAACAAATAAGAAGGTGTACTAAGTGACCTCCCTTCAAAAAAAGAAAAAACAGTAACTTCCAGTTTCCCCCTCCCCCAACCCCTGCCATTACCGTTCTACTTTCTGTCTCTGTGCTTGTGATAACTCTAAGTACATCATGTAAGTGGAGTCATACAGTGTTGGTCTTCCTGTGACTGGCTCATTTCACTGAGCATACTGTCTCCCAGGTTCGTCCATGTTGTAGCATATGCCAGAATTGCCTGCCTTTTTTAAGGCTGAATAACATTCCCTCGCATGGATAAAGCACATTTTGCTTATTCATTCATCTGTTGATAGAAACTTGGGTTGGTTCTACATTTAACCTGTTGTGAATAATGCTGCTATGAACGTGAGTGTACAAATATCTCTTTGAGACCCTGCTTTCAGTTATTTTGGAGGTATACTCAGAATTTGAATTGCTGGGCCGTATGGTAATTCTTAATTTTTTGAGGAACCTCCATACTATTTTCTACAGTGGATGTATCATTTTACATTGCTAACAACAGTGCACAAGGGTTCCCTTTCCCCATATCCTCACGACTACTTGTTTTCTGTTTCTTGACAGTAGTCATCCTAACAGGTGGGAATCCCCAGCATTTCTTTTTATTGTGTTTGTCCCAGCTGGTACTTGACTCAGGTACTTTTGTAGAGATTCCTATACCCTAATGCAGTAATCTTCATATGTTACAACCCCCTAAGAGAAATTTGAGAATTACCTCTATAGAACAGATAACATATTTTGAAGTTTACATCTAAGTTTTCTTGTAATAAATATAGTTAGAAAGAATATAATTTCCTTCATGTTGTAAAAATTCCATTTAAAAATGGAACTTTTATTTTATAATCTTTAATCATTAAACAGTTGCTGCTGGTTGTTCTCAACAAATGTCCTGAGGAAAGGGCTTTTCCCGATGAGTGATCTCTGACTCAGGTCACATAGAGACAAGCCCTGTGAACAGGGCTTTTCCAGGGACTTGTGAGACACGTTTAAAGATGACAGTTCTCTAAGTATGGGGCTTTTGGGTGAGCTCCAAGCCGGTTCTGCCCCCTGTAAAGCTATTTGGCTGCTTGTTTTCAAAGCTGAGGAACGGGGGAAGTTCAAACACCGTAAAACTTGCTGTTCCGAGATTCAGCTGCTTTTCTGGAATAAATGCACTGTGGATTATTGCTTGCAAACCTTTGGTTAATTTCCAGAATTCTCAAAAAGTTGACTTTTCACGACCTTTGCCAGGGTTCTCATTGCTTTTATGGAGGAACAGAGTTTTGCAGATCATGACTCCACTGCTCTAGAAGTACTTCAAGATTCATTTAGAACAACAAATAACTTGTACTTCCCCAGCTCTTAGCTATCTTGGGTTTCTACCACTCTTTTTTGTCTCCTTGCTTCTTGACCAAGGAAAAGCTTCTTGTTGACAAAGGACTTTATCAGTAACATAGTGTACTCAATAGCATATTACTTTTGTAGCAACTAAGTTCTAGGTATTATTCATTCAACAACATTTGTCAGAAGTATCCCTTCTTCCTGAAGGGAAAGAGGGTCAAAATAGATGTGTAGGTAAATCTTTGTTTTCTAATTATAATGATCATTTTATTACTTATGTAATATTTTTAAAGGAAATAAAAGTACATTTCATTTAGAGGCCGATTCATTTTTGATTACTGACTTAATTATTTCATATTTGAGATAACTAAAAAATTTAAAGAGGTGAACCCCCTCCCCCATTTTTACTGTCCTATTGTGGGAATAACAGGTGGGGTCAGCTGTAAAATTCAATAAATATTATCAAGATAATAATGGAATGACAGTTTATTTATCTGCAAGCTTTGGGAAATAAGGAGTTGTTACATCTGTTAATTTCCCAATAATTAATGTTGTTTCTTTGGGGAAAGTGCTTGATTCTTTCCTTTTATTTACTTATTTCAAAGTAGTAGGTTGGTTCCCTGGCACCCTCCAAAAAGTAAAAAATAAAATTTTGGTTCTCATTATAAACAAATAAACAAAATTTTGGTTCTCATTATAAACAAATATGCATTATTTATGCATATTGGATGTGTTCCAATCCATAGCAGTTATTATCCTTATAGATGATAAATGCACAAATGTCCCATCTTCAGCTGTTGGGAGATCATTCAAACTAGTTCCTGAGTCCTTTTCATATGACCCTAACAGTCTTTGATAATTCCTTGCTTCTTAGAAGGATGAGATTCACGGGGTCATATAAAGTTCTTGACTCATATCTAGAATTAGCCATTTTGACAAGGAACCCTAGATCTTTTTTTTTTTTAATTTGTGTTAAAATGCACAGAACAGGGACTTCCCTGGTGGCGCAGTGGTTGAGTGTCCGCCTGCCAATGCAGGGGACACGGTTTGAGCCCTGGTCCGGGAAGATCCCACATGCCACGGAGCAACTAAGCCCATGAGCCCGGGTGCCACAACTACTGAAGCCCGCACGCCTAGAGCCCATGCTCTGCGGCAAGAGAAGCAACCGCAATGAGAAGTCCTCGCACCACGATGAAGCGTCTCCCCCCCACTCGCCGCAGCTAGAGAAAGCCTGCGTGCAGCAATGAAGACCCAACGCAGCCAAAACTAACTAAATAAATAAACAAATAAATAAATAAATTTTAAAAATACACAGAATATAAAATTTGCCATCTTAATCATTTTTAAATTTAGTGATGTTAAATGCATTCACATTATTGTGCAGCCATCACCATTCATCCCCGTAACTCTTTTTATCTTATAAAATTGAAACTCTATACCCATTAAACAGTAACTAACCATTTTCCCCTCCTCCTAAGCGCATGGCTACCACCATGGGACTTTCTGTGATTCTGACGACTCTGAGTACCTCATATGGTGGAGTCCTGCAGTATCGTCCTTCATGGCTGACTTATTTCATCGAGCACAGTGTCCTCAAGGCCCCATGCTGTAGCAGATGCCAGAATTTTCCTCTTTAAGGCTGAATAACATTTTGCTTAGGAATTCTGTATATATTCTGAATACAGTGGACCCTCAGTGTCCACAGGTTCTGCATCCCTGGATTCAACCAACTGTGGATAGAAAATATTCAGAATAAAAGTTACAGAAATTTTCAAAAAGTAAAACTTGAATTTGGTGTGCACTGGCCACTATTTACATCGTATTAACAACTATTGACCTAGTGTTTACATTGTATTAGGTATTATATGTCGTCTAGAGTTGATTTAAAGTATGGGGGTGGGGCCTGTGCGCAGGTTATATGCATACAGTGTGGCATCTTATAAGGGACTTGGGCTTCTTAGGATTCTGCTGATACAGAGGTACGACTGTATTTATCACTGTTTAAAGCCTTTTTACTCTGTGGATACTGTCCTTCGATGCACAGAATTTAGTTTTTAAGAAGTCCAATGTCTATTTTTTTAATTCTGTTACCTGTGCCTTTGGTGTCATATCGAGAACTCATTATCAAACCTCATGGACTGAAACTTTTGCCCTATGTTTTTGTCTAAGAATTTTATAGTTTTAGGCCTTACGTTTAGGTCATGGATCCATTTCGAGTTAATCTTTGTAATGACGTTAGGTAAGGGTCCAATTTTACTATGACAAAACTATTTTATTTTTTAAAAATATTGGCATGTGGTACTAATTTTATATTTTTACTTCCCTGTTCTATCAGATCAGACAGGTTGCCTCTAAATGAAGGAATTAGCCGGCACAATTCGTTGTCGTATAATTCTCGGTATAGTTACCAGAAATTGAAAAAGTGAATGGCTCTAATGACTGGGCAATAAATCTTCCAAGTCAAGTATTTTCCAATTCTTTGTTTTCAAAAACTTGAAAGTGGTCCTAATTGAATTGTCAGCGAATAGTTCGTCTGAAATAATTCTAATGATAGGCTGCTCTGTGGTTACTTCTGGCCCAAGACTTGGCGAGACTCACAGGGCTGAGCATCTTTGTGCCTATCTCCTGCTTCATGTGAAAAGGCTTCTCAGTGCCAACACCACAACAACAAGAAACAGCAGAAGAATCGATGCTGCCCTTGCCTCATTTAGCAATAAATACTTTCTGTTAAAAGGTTTTTTAAATGTTTACTTTGGAAGGCTAATAATTATTTGTCAGGTTTTATAAATGTGTCCCAACTTGATTTAATAACTGTAATGACTCAATCTAGAAACTTTTTTACTGTAAAAATCTAGTTTTGTTTATTTTACATCACTTGATTTATAAATGTGATAAAATACACACACATAACGTTTACCGTCAGCCATTTTTTATTGTACACTTTAGTAGTGTTAATTGCATTCACATTGTTGCGCATCCACTCCAGAACATTTTCCATTTTTCAAAACTAAAACTCTACACCCATTAGAAACAACTTGGAAATACTTTTCACAAGGAGAGCCTTATGGCCTTGGGGAAAATGTTTAATTTCAATTTATCTAACTTTGTTGTAGAGAAGAGTGATAGGGTAATCAAGCATAAATTATTAGGATAAAATATCGGGGTTAAATTCTCTTGGAGCAGTGTAATGGAAACGAGATCAAAGAGAAAAAGGAACCTTGTTGAATTTCTTTCTTTTTTTTTTTTTTGGCTGCGTTGGTCTTCGTTGCGGTGCATGGGCTTCCTTTTCTCTAGTTGTGGCGAGCAGGGGTTTCTCATCCTTGTTGAATTTCTGATTGTTATAAAAGAGCTTGTTCATTCTATTTTAAAATGCGTGACAGTAGTATCAAATCACTATGGCATTCAGAGTTCACTGACTATATTTAAAAGATCATATGATAAAATATTTTTAAATGAAATATTTACAGCATGCTAGAAATTATATCCTTTGCAACTATTTATTTTTATTATGAAGAATTTAGATGCCAACTTAAAAGTATATTATCCTCTTCATAGTGGTAGGTTTTCCAAAATTCTTGAGGGGTATGTGACATTTGGAGACCACTGCATTAGGGTAGAGGGATCCCTATGAAATGCCTGAACCAGCAGTGAATTTCACTGGAGACTCACCACCCCTTTAAGGTGTTCAGCATCTCACTGGACTGTGTTCCCACGGCAGGACTCACGAAAGGGTGACCGCAGAGCTTCACCTATTATCTGATAATCAGACCCATAAAATGGCTCACTCCATTACCAATTTCAAATGAAGTTCAATACTTACTAAGGAAAGTTTTAAGAAAAACTTGCCTTAAATGTGCCTGACCTAGGTTAGGAAGTAAGTTACAGAACTGTATCAAAAGTCCAGCTTTAAAAAAAAAAAAAAAAAAAAGTCCAGCTTTCCCTCCCAGCACGCTGGTTACTTAAAGGACCCAGATCCACAGAGTAAAAGACAGAATGGGAGAAAATGTTTACAAAGCATGTATCTGATAAAGAATTATATGCATATATGTGTGTGTGTGTGTGTGTGTGTGTGTGTGTGTGTGTGTGTGTATAGAGAGAGAGAGAGAGAGAGAGCGAGAGAGAGGGAGGGAGAGAGAGAGGGAGAGAGAGAGAGAGAGGGAGGGAGAGAGGAAGCACAGTGGAAGCACAGTGGTGGTTGCCAGGGTCTGGGGGGCAGGGAGATGTGTAGTTATTGCTTGACGGGTATAGGCTTTCAGTTTTACAAGATAAAGAGCTACGGCGGATGGACGGTGGTGATGGTTGTAAGCAGTGTGAACGTACTCAATGCCACGGAACTGCACACTTGAGATGGTTAAGAGGGTGGATGTTGTGTATATTTTGCCACAGTAAAAGAAAGCTTGAAAAAATGCTTTTATCATTTCACACCTCCCTTTGCCCAACTGTGGAACTCATTCAGCATATAAAGCATATTCAACATATAGCTGGACTGACAAAGCCAGCCTCTTTATCCAACAGAAATCAGACTTTCTGTCAGGAAAAAGCCAGAACTCATTTGCACTTCAAATTAACATGTACTTTGAGGGAAATTATTAAAAGAACTGAGAAACAAATGAAACTTCATCTGAAATTAATTACCAAGTGCAGTTAGGACTAAAACATTGCAGAACTGACTTATTTAATGCATGCTGTTCCTCATTACTTAAGTTGCAGGATGCGGCATAAGTCCAGCGTGAGGGAGAAGAGTGAGAGTTCCCTGGTGTCCTTTGGATGAAAGTGAGTGTGTTGTGTCCAGTTTGGGGGAATATTCAACTGGGAATTATATATAAAAGTCAAAAATACCCGGTTTCATTAGACATGATGAAGCTCTTCTTGTGTATTTAGTGAATAAGGCATAGACTGATGAAAACTGATTGCTCTGGAAGTCAGCATGTGTGAGATATATGAGACTGGAAGGATGGTGGTTGACCGCTGTTGAAATAAACATTCGTGATGTGACTGGATAACTGATGATGAAGAATGCCATTAACCTTGTGTTGTCTGCTCGTCTCTTGTGTCTGGAAGTTTTGCCGGCCGGGGTGTCTCCCCTGTGTGTAAGGCGTGGGGTGCGCCCTGCTCACTGTGAGCCTGCTCTTGTGAGCGCTTGGAGAAAATACTGAGAAGGAGAATGGGGCTTGTCTTTTAAGTAAAGGGGAGAGGCACCCCGTCTCAAGGGGAGGCATCTCTGGCAGCAGCAGGGGATGAAGGAGAGTGCTCCCCTGGGCCCTGGCTTGCGGAGCCAGGCTTCAGTTTCGATTAGCCATTGAAGGTGGTTTTCCCAAACTTGAAGTTTTTCGTTCCTGGGGCAGTGCAGGATGGGTGTTGTCCTTTGCTTTTTAAAAGGGAAATGGGATCTGAGGCTCCGTTTCTAAAAGATCTGTGGAGGTTGAGGTCTGAAGACTAACCCTTTAAACCTGTGGTTTTGTCTGTGTGCTTTGCAGACCAGCACCATCAGCTTCTCCTGGGAACTTGTTAAAATGCACATTCCTGGGCTGCATTCCAAATCAGGCAATTCCAGAACTCTGGGGTCCTCCAGGTGATTCTGATGCCTCCCCAAAGTTCAGAACCACTCACACCTGTATGGTTTGAGTCGCATTGCCCTTGAGTAGTTGACATAGTGTCTAGATGATGTAACTATTAGTTTGTGTAAACATTAGACATTTCATTTTTGTGTATTTTGGAACCAATATAATTAGTTGTCAATTATGTACAAGGGCACAGAATCTGTCCTGCCTGATGAATAAAGGTCCCTTTGGCAAGTGCGGGACAACAGCATGTCCTAAGCCAGCAGCCTCAGGCCAAACAAACAGGCGGTGTCCTGAGATCGCGGGACAGTCCGGCCATGGGAGCTGACCCAGGATCCTCTCCTGAGATCGCGCGACAGTCCGGCCCATGGGAGCTGACCCAGGGTCCTCTCCTGAGATCGTGGGACAGTCGGCCATGGGAGCTGACCCAGGGTCCTCTCCTGAGATCACTGGACAGTCCGGCCATGGGAGCTGACCCAGGGTCCTCTCCTGAGATCGCGGGACAGTCGGCCTATGGGAGCTGCCCCAGGGTCCTCCCCTGGCAGGTGGCCTGGAGGTCTGCTGGCAACTCTGTGGGCATCTGAGCCAGAGCCAGGGGCTGACAGGAAGGAGGTGGGCCCTGCATGTTTCCTACAACAGGAGAGTGAATAGCATCTCTTTTGAAAAGACCTGCTCTGTCCTTTTGGCCAGTCCAGAACCCATGCTCCTGCCCCAGAGATTTGTGAAGCATCTGATCCTTTTGAAGTGCAGCCGTTTGGTCTTTTTAAAAATGCAAATCATATCAAGTCGTTTCCTTCCTTAATATTACAATTGTTCCAGGACTTCCTATCGCCCTTAGGAAAGAGTGCAGAAGTTGCAGCTGGCCTTTGCTTCCCTCCCACCTTTGAGTGTCTAAGGCTGCCCCGGGCTTGTGCTGTTGCCTGGGCCTGGAGATGCGCCCCAGCGTCCTCAGAGGAGGTGAGGGTCCCCCACAAACTGAGCTCCAGCGCCTGTCCTGCACTCAAGCGAGCCGGTCCCTCCCCTCAGGGCTCGCATAGCCCCGAGGACTGGGGTGCCGTTCGCAGCTGTGTCCCAGGCCTCCTGGAGGCCCTGTAAGTGCTCCTTTGTCAGGCTAAAGAGCCACAGCGCTGCTGCCCTTTCCCTGCTGTCCGCGGACCCGCTGTCTATTTCGTTGTAGTTTGGAGCCGAGTTCCGAAGGTTCTCCTTGGACCGACAAAAGCCTGGAAAGTTCGAAGACTTCTACAAGCTGGTTGTGCACACCCATCACATCTCCAACACCGAGGTGACCATCGGCTACGCGGACGTGCATGGCGACCTGCTGCCCATCAACAACGATGACAACTTCTGCAAAGCGGTCTCCAGCGCAAACCCCCTGCTCAGGGTCTTCATCCAGAAACGAGGTACCGAGGAGGCTGAGCTCGTGCTCTTGCTTGGCACTCGTTTAAGAAATAAATACAGTTTTCTATTTTGTCTGTAATTTCAGAACCATGTTATTCTGCTTTCTAGCCTTTGGTGGGAGACGAAAGAAATTAACATCTGTTTGGTCGACGTTAATTTCTTAGAAAGGCTTAACAATATTTAAGCTGCATTTTCCACCTGAAATCGTGTTGACTTATGATTTGTAAATACCGAGGAAAAATAATCTCGATATTTTCAGTATTTTAACTGGATGCATTAGCCAGTCACCCAAGAGTGAAACTTAAGGTTGTTAGTATATGTTTTCCACTGTCTTCTTAGGGTTGAAAAAAATGTTAGCTTTAGATTATAACTTTAGTTAACTTTTAGCTCTGAAGGCCTAGCTTTGCTGTAAGTAAGAACAATATCATTTTATGTGAGAATAAGTCACTAACACAGATTAACGGCTGAAAGGTGGGGCACCCTGCTGTGGAGTCACTTCTCAGAGCTGCGTGTTAGATTTGTTTCATCGTCTCTGAACTTGGGAGAACCCTAACATTCTACATAACGTCCTGAAGAAAAGAGCCACCTGCAGGCGAGGCCTGAGGTTAAAGAAAGAGGCACCTTATGATTGCCCTGGTCACGACCGTCCCTCCTTCCCTGAGCAGACCTCTGTGCCCGCAGCAAGTGCTGACCACCCCGGGGGAGCAGCATGGCGGTGGGGACACCGTACTCGCCGTTGTGGACTTCCGGCGTAGCGCAGGAGAGAGAACGGTCTTAGCCTCTGGGGCAGTGGGGCAGCTTCACGGACACTAGAAGCCGCAGCACAGCGTGCTGGGCGGGGCGCCCTCCAGGCTGCGGGAGCCGGAGCCAGGCTTGGTAAGCGTGAGACTGCAGGAGGCCGAAGTGCGGGCCCAGGTGCCTGGCTCTCTCTCCTCCGCCCGAGTCCCGCCCTCTGCATGACGGCGTTCGAAGCGTGCTCGCCCGCCAAGCCGTCCCGAGGTTGGGAGGCCGCACATGCCGAGTGCTCAGAGCGTGCTGGCCGGCAGCCCGTGCTCTGAACACTGGCTGCTGCTGTCCTCTCGTCTGTGGTGTTGGAAGGGAGTGTGTAGCAAGGGAACGGCAGGGGATCTGCTGACCTCACTTCGGGCTGGTTCCCTGGCACTAGATCAGAAAGCTGTGCATCTGCAGCCCTGGTTTAGCCTGGGTGTCCTGCTGATGGTACCGAAAGTCAACACAGCTGTCACTTCCTCACGGTGGCCTGGGGGAACTGGCTTTCGCTCTCCTGTGGAGCGGCTGGGGCCGCGGGGAGCCTGCCGCTCCTCACGTCGTTTGGGTGCCTCTTCTCGTCCGTCCAGCCTCTCGGCGAGGCCTGGTCTCGATTGGCCTGTGTCCCCCCCCGCCCCCATCCCCTTGTCTCTATTCTGCTCTCTCTGTGTTGTATCATCAGTTGCTCCCAGGGCTGGCGCGTGGTCCAGATCCCACGTCCACAGCTCTGCCCTGGCCATCCCAGGTCGCGGTGTTGTCTCACAGGGTGCGGAAGGGTGAGTAGTGGGTGTGAAGCCCTGTGAGTGACGGATGTGCACACGGGCTCTGCCACCTGTGTAGGCAGCAGGCGTCTCTGTACTGCTGCGTTGGGAGCACCGCCGCAGGCACTCGTGCCCTTTGTGAGGGCAGCCCTAGGGACACTTGGCGGCCTGTGCTGTCGAGTCACCGAAGCTCAGGTGAGGCGGGAAGCCGCAGGCGGGGATGTACCAGCTTCCGCGGGTCGCTCGGATGGCTTTGCTGCTCAGCTTGCTGGCTCAGGCCCTGCCTCCTGTCTTTATTATTTTCTTTTTCTCTTTCCCTTGGCCTCGGAGGAACAGCCCAGAGTTTAACTAGCTGCCTTAGGGTTTCTAGCCGTCCTGTGTTGTAAGGGTGCAGGCTTCGCCGCCAGCCCCTGCCTTTCTCTGTTAGGTGACGGCAGGGAGCCGCATTCATACCCTGCCCCCAGCACTTTCTCGCTGGCTCTACGACCCCTCACCCTAATGTTCTCATCTGTACAGGGGGAGAACCTACCTCAGGTCATTGTCAGGCTTCGAGAGGAAAATGTTCCTGATGGTCCCAAAGCGTGGCCCCTCGCTCCATCACTGGGGAGACTGGGGCTCTCCTCTCACTCTCCTCAATGGAGTCCAACTGTAAAGACTGCATCCCAGGGGGAGAGGCGAGGGCAGTTGTGTTTCTGTGGACGGCGGCAAGCAGGAGTCATCCTGGCGCCCTGCGTGTTCAGGAAGGACTCGCTAACCGTGTGAGAGGGGCTGTCCGTCACGGGTGGGGCAGAGATGAGGGTCCTCTGGAGGTGACACTCACGTCCCATGCCCTTTCCCTACAGTGTGGGTCCTGAGATTTGGGTCACAGTAATGCCATCCTCATGATCTTACTGTAGCCACACCTGGTCTGTAGTTTACTTAATAACTTTCTGTACATTGATGTGTATTGTAAGAGGAAATTGTTTGACCATCACAAATGAAGAGTCATTCTTCTAATAGATGTTGAAATAGACCCACAGTGATGTTTAGGAAAATGAATTTGTTTGCCACTTACTAATCCCCTCCCCAAACCACACAAAGACACCACAGTAAAACTACAGACCAACACCCCTTATGAATATAGATGTAAAAACCCCTCAGCAAAATACTAGGATATGGAAAACATGTTTCCGTGGTGGATGAATAGATAAACAGAATGTGGTATATACATCCAATGAGATATTATTCAGCCATAAAAAGGAACAAAGTACTAAAGGGTCCAGACTGCAGTATGGATGGGAAAGAATGCCAAGTGGATGAAACAGCCATGGGTTATAGGATTCCATTTATGATCTGTCCTCACCCTGTGCAGATTCTGTGTTTGTGAACTCAGTCCAGTTTGTTTGTAACCCAACATCAGTAGGCAGGGCCCTTTCACAATCGTTTGCAGACGTGCACAGGTTGCCAACGCATGTTCCAGACGAGGCTGAGTAGGCACTGCTCTGCCCGCTCGTTTCAGCTCACGCTGTGAACAAGCGTGCTTTTCATGGTCTATTTAATGCCACATTTTCCACATTTTTGTACTGCTTTGTTTTGTGAAATTGTATTAAAATACATACAACATAAACTTTAGCATCATAGCCGCTCTTAAGCGTTCAGCTCAGTGGCATTAAACACATTCACAGCGCTGTGCAGCCGCCACCATCCGTCCCCTTTTCATCTTGTAAAACTGAATCACTCTGACTTTTAAACAGTAACTCCCCATTTCCCCTCCCCCAAACCTGGCAACCACCACTCCACTCTCTGTCTCTAGGATTTTGACAACTCTGAGTACCTCCTATAAGTGAAGTCATACAAGATTTGTCCTTTTGTGCCAGCTCATCTCACTGAGCATCACGTCCTTCAGGTTCATCCATGTTGTAGCCTGTGTCACAATTTAGTCCTCCTTCCATTCTATGACGAAACCACATTGTGCTTATCCACTCATCCGTTGATGAACACGTGAGTTTCATCCACATTTAAGCTATCGTGAATAATGCTGCTGTGAACATGAGTGACAGATATCTCTTTGAGACCCTCTTTGAGTATAAACCCAGAAGTGGAATTTCTGGGTCACGTGGTAATTCTATTTTTGATTTTTTTTGAGGAACGCGCATACTGTTTCCCACAGTGGCTGTTCCATTTTACGTCCCCACCAACAGTGTGTAACGGTTCCAGTTTCCCCACATCCACACCAGCACTCATTGCTTTCTGGTTTTTGGATAATAGCCATCCTGATGGGTGTGAGGTGGTAGCTCATTGTAGTTTTGATTAGTGTTTCCCTGATTACTAGTGGTGTTCAGCATCTTTTCACTGGCTTAATGGCCATTCATATGTATTCTTTGGAGAAATGTCTATTCAAGTCTTTTGCCCATTTTGTACTAGGTTGTTTGTTTTTGGTTGTTGAGTTTTAGGAGTTCTGTATTTATCTGGATATTGATCCCTTATCAGATATATTATTTGCAAACATTTTCTCCCATTCTGTGGGTTGCCTTTTACTCTGTGGATTGTGTCTTTTGATCTACAAAATTTTAAATTTTTCCCAAGGTCCAATTTGTCTAATTTTTCTTTTGTTACCTGTGCCTGTGGTCTCATATCCAAGAAATCATTGCCAAATCCAATGTCATAAGACATTTGTCCTACGTATTCTTGTAAGAGTTTTATAGTTTTAGGTCTTCAGTGTAGGTTCTTGATCCATTTTGAGTTAATTTTTGTGTACGATGTTAGGTAAGGGTTCAACTTTATGCTTTTGCATGTGGATATCCTATTTTCCAACACCATTTGTTGAAAAGAGTGTCCTTTAAACATTTAGTGGTCCTGTCACCCTTGTAAAAAATCATTTGACTATATGTGAGCGTCTATTTCCAGGCTCTCTATTCTATCCCATCAGTCTCTATGTCTGTCTTTATCTCAGTATCACACTGTTTTGATTACTGTAGCTTTGTAATAAGTTTTAGAATCAGGAAGTGTGAGTCCTCCAGTTTTAGTCTCTTTTTTAAGATTGTTTTGGCTACTCAGAGTCCTTTGAGATTTCATAAGAATTTTAGGATGGTTTTTCTATTCCTGCAAGAAAAAAAATAGCATTGGGATTTTGATAGGGATCACTTTGAATCTGTAAGATTGTTTTGGGTAATCTTGGCATTATAACAATATTAAGTCGTCCAATCCATGAACATAGGATATATTTCCATTTATTTATGTCTTTAATTTTTTTCAGTAGTGTTTTAAGGTTTCATTGTATAAGACTTTCACCTCCTTGGTTGTTAATTTCTAAATATTTTATAAGTTTTGATGCTCTTATAACTGGAATTGTTATTGTAATATCCTTTTCAGATTGTTCCTTGCTTATAAATAGAAATGCCACTGATTTTATGTGTTGACTTTGAATCTTGCTACTTTGATGAATTCATTTATTAGATCTAACAGCTTCTCTGTGGAATCTTTAGGATTTTCTGCATATAAGGTCATATCATCTGTAAACAGAGATTATTTTACTTCTTCCTTTTCAGTTTGGATGCCTTTTATTTCTTTCTGTTGCCTGATTGCTATGGCTAGACTTCCTGTGCTTTGTTGAATAGAAGTGGTGAAAGCAGGCATCTATGCCTTCTTCCTGATTTTAGAGGAAAAGCTTTCAGTCTTTCACCATTGAGTATATGTCTGCTGTGGGTTTTTCACATATAGTTTATTATCTGGAGGTAGTTTCCTTCTATTTCTAATTTTGTGAAGTGTTTTTATAATGAAAGGATGTTGAATTTTGTCAGATGCTTTTTCTGCATCATTTGAGATGATCATGTGATTTTTTTCTCCCTTCATGTTGTTGATTGATTGATTTTTGTGTTTAACCATCCTTGAATTGCAGAAAAAAATCCCACTAGGTCATGGTATGCAATCCTTTTACTTTGCTGCTGAATTCTGTATCCTAGTATTTTGTTGAGTATTTTTGCATCAGTGTTCATAAGGAATGTTGATCTGTAATTTTCTTCTCTTGTGGTATCTTTGTCTGGCTTTGGCATCAGAGTTATGCTGGCCTCCTAGAATGAGGTGGGAAGTGTTCACTCCTCTTCAGTTTTGGGGAAAGTTTGAGAAGGATTGGTATTAGTTCTTCTTTAAATGTTTGGTAGAATTCACCACTGAAGCCATCAGGTCCAGAGCTTTTTTTTGTTGGGAGATTTTTGGTTACTTATTCAATCTCATTACTAGTTATAGGTCTATTTAGATTTTCTGTTTCTTCTTGACTTAGTCTTGGTAGGTTTTGTATTTCTAGGAATTTGTCCATTTCATCAGGGTTATCCAATTTGTTGGTGTAAAATTGTTTATATTACTCTCTTATAATCTTTATTTCTGTAGAAATGGTAGTAATGTCTCCACTGTCATTTCTTACTTTAGTAATTTGAGGCTTCACTCTTTTTTCTTAGTTTATCTAGCTAAAGATTTGCTGATTTTCTTGATCTTTTTGAAGAACCAACATTTAGTTTCAATGATGTGTTCTACTGTTTTTCTATACTCCATTTCTTTTATTTTTGCTCTACTCTTTCCTTCCTTCTGCTAGCTTTCAGTTTAGTTTGTTCTTATTTTTCTAGTTCCTTAAGTTGTAAGTTAGGTTGTTGATTTGAGGCTTTTCTTGGTTTTTAATGCAAACATTATAGCTATAAATTTACCCTTAGCACTACTTTTGCTGCATCCCATAAGTTTTGGTATGTTTATTTTCATTTTCATTTGTCTTTAAGTATTTTCTTTCTTCCCATGTGAGTTCCTCTTTGACCCATTGGTTGTTTAAAGGTGTGTTGTTTACTTTCCACAGTTTTGTGAATTTTCCAGTTTTCTGTTTGGTTTGTAACTTCATCCCATTGTAAACAGAGAAGATTCTTTGTATGATGTCTTTTTTAAATCTTCTGTGACTTACATTGTGGCCTAACATATGGTCTGTCCTGGAAGATGTCCCATGTGCACTTGAGAAGACTGTGTATGTGGTCGTTGTTTGGTGGAGTGTTCCGTGTGTGTCAGATCTATTTGGTTTATTGTATTAAGTCCTCTGTTTCCTTAGTTATCTTCTGTCTGGCTTTTGTATCCATTATTGTGAGACGGGTATTTCAGTCTCCAACTATTCTTGTAGAACTGTCTGTTTCTTCAGTTCTGTCAGGCTTTGCTTCATATATTTTGATGATCTGTCATTTGGTTTATAAATGTTTATAATTGTTATATCTTCTTGCTGTATGAACCTTTTATTAGTATATAGTGTTATACTTTGTCTCTTGTAATCTTTTCTGATTTAACATCCATTTTATTTGATGTAAGTATAGCTACCCCTGCTCTATTTTGATTACTCTTTGCATAGAATATCATTTTTCATCTTTTCACTTTCAACCTGTTTGTGTCCTTGGGTCTGAGGTGAGTCTCTTGCAGACAGCCTATGGGTGGAACATATGTTTTTATCCATTCTGCCAATCTCTGTCTTTTGATTGAAGAGTTTAATCTGTTTTCATATAAGGTGATTACCGATAAGAGGGGCTTACTTCTGCCATTGTGCTATTTGTTTAGTATATGTCTTATAGTAACATATAAGACTGTCTTTTATGTTACTCATTTTCTGTAATCCTATCTTCTTTTGTGGGTTTTATTGGTGGTGAAATGTTTAACTTCACTTCTCATTTCCTTTTGTGTATATTATACAGCTATTTTCTTTTTGGCTACCATGACAATTACATTTAACATCCTAAAGTTATAACACTGTAATTTGA